>NW_028289274.1:0-45043 GCF_059628265.1 Tinamus guttatus | reverse complement strand
TGTTTTCTGCGAAACGCTTTAGCAGCCCGTTGGTGCTAGTATGGAGTCAGGGGATGGATGAAGCGGAGAGCCCCGTTTGGAGTGAGGGCTGCAAAGGGCATGCCAAGGGAAGTGTTCTGCTGTGCAAGACTCGTGCTGCGCACGCTTTGTGGTTGGAGTGAGAAACAGGTTCCTTGGTGTTTTCTGCGAAACGCTTTAGCAGCCCGTTGGTGCTAGTATGGAGTCAGGGGCTGGATGAAGCGGAGAGCCCCGTTTGGAGTGAGGCTGCAAAGGGCATGCCAAGGGAAGTGTTCTGCTGTGCCAAGACTCGTGCTGCGCACGCTTTGTGGTTGGAGTGAGAAACAGGTTCCTTGGTGTTTTCTGCGAAACGCTTTAGCAGCCCGTTGGTGCTAGTATGGAGTCAGGGGCTGGATGAAGCGGAGAGCCCCGTTTGGAGTGAGGCTGCAAAGGGCATGCCAAGGGAAGTGTTCTGCTGTGCCAAGACTCGTGCTGCGCACCGCTTTGTGGTTGGAGTGAGAAACAGGTTCCTTGGTGTTTTCTGCGAAACGCTTTAGCAGCCCGTTGGTGCTAGTATGGAGTCAGGGGCTGGATGAAGCGGAGAGGCCCCGTTTGGAGTGAGGCTGCAAAGGGCATGCCAAGGGAAGTGTTCTGCTGTGCCAAGACTCGTGCTGCGCACGCTTTGTGGTTGGAGTGAGAAACAGGTTCCTTGGTGTTTTCTGCGAAACGCTTTAGCAGCCCGTTGGTGCTAGTATGGAGTCAGGGGATGGATGAAGCGGAGAGCCCCGTTTGGAGTGAGGCTGCAAAGGGCATGCCAAGGGAAGTGTTCTGCTGTGCCAAGACTCGTGCTGCGCACGCTTTGTGGTTGGAGTGAGAAACAGGTTCCTTGGTGTTTTCTGCGAAACGCTTTAGCAGCCCCGTTGGTGCTAGTATGGAGTCAGGGGCTGGATGAAGCGGAGAGGCCCGTTTGGAGTGAGGCTGCAAAGGGCATGCCAAGGGAAGTGTTCTGCTGTGCCAAGACTCGTGCTGCGCACGCTTTGTGGTTGGAGTGAGAAACAGGTTCCTTGGTGTTTTCTGCGAAACGCTTTAGCAGCCCGTTGGTGCTAGTATGGAGTCAGGGGCTGGATGAAGCGGAGAGGCCCCGTTTGGAGTGAGGCTGCAAAGGGCATGCCAAGGGAAGTGTTCTGCTGTGCCAAGACTCGTGCTGCGCACGCTTTGTGGTTGGAGTGAGAAACAGGTTCCTTGGTGTTTTCTGCGAAACGCTTTAGCAGCCCGTTGGTGCTAGTATGCAGTCAGGGGATGGATGAAGCGGAGAGGCCCGTTTGGAGTGAGGCTGGCAAAGGGCATGCCAAGGGAAGTGTTCTGCTGTGCCAAGACTCGTGCTGCGCACGCTTTGTGGTTGGAGTGAGAAACAGGTTCCTTGGTGTTTTCTGCGAAACGCTTTAGCAGCCCGTTGGTGCTAGTATGGGAGTCAGGGGATGGATGAAGCGGAGAGGCCCCGTTTGGAGTGAGGCTGCAAAGGGCATGCCAAGGGAAGTGTTCTGCTGTGCCAAGACTCGTGCTGCGCACGCTTTGTGGTTGGAGTGAGAAACAGGTTCCTTGGTGTTTTCTGCGAAACGCTTTAGCAGCCCGTTGGTGCTAGTATGGAGTCAGGGGATGGATGAAGCGGAGAGGCCCGTTTGGAGTGAGGCTGCAAAGGGCATGCCAAGGGAAGTGTTCTGCTGTGCCAAGACTCGTGCTGCGCACTGCTTTGTGGTTGGAGTGAGAAACAGGTTCCTTGGTGTTTTCTGCGAAATGCTTTAGCAGCCCGTTGGTGCTAGTATGGAGTCAGGGGATGGATGAAGCGGAAGAGGCCCCGTTTGGAGTGCGGCTGCAAAGGGCATGCCAAGGGAAGTGTTCTGCTGTGCCAAGACTCGTGCTGCGCACGCTTTGTGGTTGGAGTGAGAAACAGGTTCCTTGGTGTTTTCTGCGAAACGCTTTAGCAGCCCGTTGGTGCTAGTATGGAGTCAGGGGATGGATGAAGCGGAGAGGCCCGTTTGGAGTGAGGCTGCAAAGGGCATGCCAAGGGAAGTGTTCTGCTGTGCCAAGACTCGTGCTGCGCACGCTTTGTGGTTGGAGTGAGAAACAGGTTCCTTGGTGTTTTCTGCGAAACGCTTTAGCAGCCCGTTGGTGCTAGTATGGAGTCAGGGGATGGATGAAGCGGAGAGGCCCCGTTTGGAGTGAGGCTGCAAAGGGCATGCCAAGGGAAGTGTTCTGCTGTGCCAAGACTCGTGCTGCGCACGCTTTGTGGTTGGAGAGTGAGAAACAGGTTCCTTGGTGTTTTCTGCGAAACGCTTTAGCAGCCCGTTGGTGCTAGTATGGAGTCAGGGGCTGGATGAAGCGGAGAGCCCCGTTTGGAGTGAGGCTGCAAAGGGCATGCCAAGGGAAGTGTTCTGCTGTGCCAAGACTCGTGCTGCGCACGCTTTGTGGTTGGAGTGAGAAACAGGTTCCTTGGTGTTTTCTGCGAAACGCTTTAGCAGCCCGTTGGTGCTAGTATGGAGTTAGGGGATGGATGAAGCGGAGAGCCCCGTTTGGAGTGAGGCTGCAAAGGGCATGCCAAGGGAAGTGTTCTGCTGTGCCAAGACTCGTGCTGCGCACGCTTTGTGGTTGGAGTGAGAAACAGGTTCCTTGGGTGTTTTCTGCGAAACGCTTTAGCAGCCCGTTGGTGCTAGTATGGAGTCAGGGGATGGATGAAGCGGAGAGGCCCCGTTTGGAGTGAGGCTGCAAAGGGCATGCCAAGGGAAGAGTTCTGCTGTGCCAAGACTCGTGCTGCGCACGCTTTGTGGTTGGAGTGAGAAACAGGTTCCTTGGTGTTTTCTGCGAAACGCTTTAGCAGCCCGTTGGTGCTAGTATGGAGTCAGGGGATGGATGAAGCGGAGAGCCCCGTTTGGAGTGAGGCTGCAAAGGGCATGCCAAGGGAAGTGTTGTGCTGTGCCAAGACTCGTGCTGCGCACGCTTTGTGGTTGGAGTGAGAAACAGGTTCCTTGGTGTTTTCTGCGAAACGCTTTAGCAGCCCGTTGGTGCTAGTATGGAGTCAGGGGCTGGATGAAGCGGAGAGCCCCGTTTGGAGTGAGGCTGCAAAGGGCATGCCAAGGGAAGTGTTGTGCTGTGCCAAGACTCGTGCTGCGCACGCTTTGTGGTTGGAGTGAGAAACAGGTTCCTTGGTGTTTTCTGCGAAACGCTTTAGCAGCCCGTTGGTGCTAGTATGGAGTCAGGGGATGGATGAAGCGGAGAGCCCCGTTTGGAGTGAGGCTGCAAAGGGCATGCCAATGGAAGTGTTCTGCTGTGCCAAGACTCGTGCTGCGCACGCTTTGTGCTTGGAGTGAGAAACAGGTTCCTTGGTGTTTTCTGCGAAACGCTTTAGCAGCCCGTTGGTGCTAGTATGGAGTCAGGGGATGGATGAAGCGGAGAGCCCCGTTTGGAGTGAGGCTGCAAAGGGCATGCCAAGGGAAGTGTTCTGCTGTGCCAAGACTCGTGCTGCGCACGCTTTGTGGTTGGAGTGAGAAACAGGTTCCTTGGTGTTTTCTGCGAAACGCTTTAGCAGCCCGTTGGTGCTAGTATGGAGTCAGGGGCTGGATGAAGCGGAGAGGCCCGTTTGGAGTGAGGCTGCAAAGGGCATGCCAAGGGAAGTGTTCTGCTGTGCCAAGACTCGTGCTGCGCACGCTTTGTGGTTGGAGTGAGAAACAGGTTCCTTGGTGTTTTCTGCGAAACGCTTTAGCAGCCCGTTGGTGCTAGTATGGAGTCAGGGGCTGGATGAAGCGGAGAGGCCCGTTTGGAGTGAGGCTGCAAAGGGCATGCCAAGGGAAGTGTTCTGCTGTGCCAAGACTCGTGCTGCGCACGCTTTGTGGTTGGAGTGAGAAACAGGTTCCTTGGTGTTTTCTGCGAAACGCTTTAGCAGCCCGTTTGTGCTAGTATGGAGTCAGGGGATGGATGAAGCGGAGAGGCCCGTTTGGAGTGAGGCTGCAAAGGGCATGCCAAGGGAAGTGTTCTGCTGTGCCAAGACTCGTGCTGCGCACGCTTTGTGGTTGGAGTGAGAAACAGGTTCCTTGGTGTTTTCTGCGAAACGCTTTAGCAGCCCGTTGGTGCTAGTATGGAGTCAGGGGATGGATGAAGCGGAGAGGCCCCGTTTGGAGTGAGGCTGCAAAGGGCATGCCAAGGGAAGTGTTCTGCTGTGCCAAGACTCGTGCTGCGCACGCTTTGTGGTTGGAGTGAGAAACAGGTTCCTTGGTGTTTTCTGCGAAACGCTTTAGCAGCCCGTTGGTGCTAGTATGGAGTCAGGGGCTGGATGAAGCGGAGAGGCCCGTTTGGAGTGAGGCTGCAAAGGGCATGCCAAGGGAAGAGTTCTGCTGTGCCAAGACTCGTGCTGCGCACGCTTTGTGGTTGGAGTGAGAAACAGGTTCCTTGGTGTTTTCTGCGAAACGCTTTAGCAGCCCGTTGGTGCTAGTATGGAGTCAGGGGCTGGATGAAGCGGAGAGCCCCGTTTGGAGTGAGGCTGCAAAGGGCATGCCAAGGGAAGTGTTCTGCTGTGCCAAGACTCGTGCTGCGCACGCTTTGTGGTTGGAGTGAGAAACAGGTTCCTTGGTGTTTTCTGCGAAACGCTTTAGCAGCCCGTTGGTGCTAGTATGGAGTCAGGGGCTGGATGAAGCGGAGAGCCCCGTTTGGAGTGAGGCTGCAAAGGGCATGCCAAGGGAAGTGTTGTGCTGTGCCAAGACTCGTGCTGCGCACGCTTTGTGGTTGGAGTGAGAAACAGGTTCCTTGGTGTTTTCTGCGAAACGCTTTAGCAGCCCGTTGGTGCTAGTATGGAGTCAGGGGATGGATGAAGCGGAGAGCCCCGTTTGGAGTGAGGCTGCAAAGGGCATGCCAAGGAAGTGTTTTGCTGTGCCAAGACTCGTGCTGCGCACGCTTTGTGCTTGGAGTGAGAAACAGGTTCCTTGGTGTTTTCTGCGAAACGCTTTAGCAGCCCGTTGGTGCTAGTATGGAGTCAGGGGATGGATGAAGCGGAGAGGCCCGTTTGGAGTGAGGCTGCAAAGGGCATGCCAAGGGAAGTGTTCTGCTGTGCCAAGACTCGTGCTGCGCACGCTTTGTGGTTGGAGTGAGAAACAGGTTCCTTGGTGTTTTCTGCGAAACGCTTTAGCAGCCCGTTGGTGCTAGTATGGAGTCAGGGGATGGATGAAGCGGAGAGGCCCGTTTGGAGTGAGGCTGCAAAGGGCATGCCAAGGGAAGTGTTCTGCTGTGCCAACACTCGTGCTGCGCACAGCTTTGTGGTTGGAGTGAGAAACAGGTTCCTTGGTGTTTTCTGCGAAACGCTTTAGCAGCCCGTTGGTGCTAGTATGGAGTCAGGGGATGGATGAAGCGGAGAGGCCCGTTTGGAGTGAGGCTGGCAAAGGGCATGCCTAAGGGAAGTGTTCTGCTGTGCCAAGACTCGTGCTGCGCACGCTTTGTGCTTGGAGTGAGAAACAGGTTCCTTGGTGTTTTCTGCGAAACGCTTTAGCAGCCCGTTGGTGCTAGTATGGAGTCAGGGGCTGGATGAAGCGGAGAGCCCCGTTTGGAGTGAGGCTGCAAAGGGCATGCCAAGGGAAGTGTTCTGCTGTGCCAAGACTCGTGCTGCGCACGCTTTGTGGTTGGAGTGAGAAACAGGTTCCTTGGTGTTTTCTGCAAAACGCTTTAGCAGCCCGTTGGTGCTAGTATGGAGTCAGGGGCTGGATGAAGCGGAGAGCCCTGTTTGGAGTGAGGCTGCAAAGGGCATGCCAAGGGAAGTGTTCTGCTGTGCCAAGACTCGTGCTGCGCACGCTTTGTGGTTGGAGTGAGAAACAGGTTCCTTGGTGTTTTCTGCGAAACGCTTTAGCAGCCCGTTGGTGCTAGTATGGAGTCAGGGGATGGATGAAGCGGAGAGCCCCGTTTGGAGTGAGGCTGCAAAGGGCATGCCAAAGGAAGTGTTTTGCTGTGCCAAGACTCGTGCTGCGCACGCTTTGTGCTTGGAGTGAGAAACAGGTTCCTTGGTGTTTTCTGCGAAACGCTTTAGCAGCCCGTTGGTGCTAGTATGGAGTCAGGGGCTGGATGAAGCGGAGAGCCCCGTTTGGAGTGAGGCTGCAAAGGGCATGCCAAGGGAAGTGTTCTGCTGTGCCAAGACTCGTGCTGCGCACGCTTTGTGGTTGGAGTGAGAAACAGGTTCCTTGGTGTTTTCTGCGAAACGCTTTAGCAGCCCGTTGGTGCTAGTATGGAGTCAGGGGCTGGATGAAGCGGAGAGGCCCGTTTGGAGTGAGGCTGCAAAGGGCATGCCAAGGGAAGTGTTCTGCTGTGCCAAGACTCGTGCTGCGCACGCTTTGTGGTTGGAGTGAGAAACAGGTTCCTTGGTGTTTTCTGCGAAACGCTTTAGCAGCCCGTTGGTGCTAGTATGGAGTCAGGGGCTGGATGAAGCGGAGAGCCCCGTTTGGAGTGAGGCTGCAAAGGGCATGCCAAGGGAAGTGTTCTGCTGTGCCAAGACTCGTGCTGCGCACGCTTTGTGGTTGGAGTGAGAAACAGGTTCCTTGGTGTTTTCTGCGAAACGCTTTAGCAGCCCGTTGGTGCTAGTATGGAGTCAGGGGATGGATGAAGCGGAGAGGCCCGTTTGGAGTGAGGCTGCAAAGGGCATGCCAAGGGAAGTGTTCTGCTGTGCCAACACTCGTGCTGCGCACGCTTTGTGGTTGGAGTGAGAAACAGGTTCCTTGGTGTTTTCTGCGAAACGCTTTAGCAGCCCTTTGGTGCTAGTATGGAGTCAGGGGCTGGATGAAGCGGAGAGCCCCGTTTGGAGTGAGGCTGCAAAGGGGCATGCCAAGGGAAGTGTTCTGCTGTGCCAAGACTCGTGCTGCGCACGCTTTGTGGTTGGAGTGAGAAACAGGTTCCTTGGTGTTTTCTGCGAAACGCTTTAGCAGCCCGTTGGTGCTAGTATGGAGTCAGGGGCTGGATGAAAGCGGAGAGCCCCGTTTGGAGTGAGGCTGCAAAGGGCATGCCAAGGGAAGTGTTCTGCTGTGCCAAGACTCGTGCTGCGCACGCTTTGTGGTTGGAGTGAGAAACAGGTTCCTTGGTGTTTTCTGCAAAACGCTTTAGCAGCCCTTTGGTGCTAGTATGGAGTCAGGGGCTGGATGAAGCGGAGAGCCCTGTTTGGAGTGAGGCTGCAAAGGGCATGCCAAGGGAAGTGTTCTGCTGTGCCAAGACTCGTGCTGCGCACGCTTTGTGGTTGGAGTGAGAAACAGGTTCCTTGGTGTTTTCTGCGAAACGCTTTAGCAGCCCGTTGGTGCTAGTATGGAGTCAGGGGATGGATGAAGCGGAGAGCCCCGTTTGGAGTGAGGCTGCAAAGGGCATGCCAAGGAAGTGTTTTGCTGTGCCAAGACTCGTGCTGCGCACGCTTTGTGCTTGGAGTGAGAAACAGGTTCCTTGGTGTTTTCTGCGAAACGCTTTAGCAGCCCGTTGGTGCTAGTATGGAGTCAGGGGCTGGATGAAGCGGAGAGCCCCGTTTGGAGTGAGGCTGCAAAGGGCATGCCAAGGGAAGTGTTCTGCTGTGCCAAGACTCGTGCTGCGCACGCTTTGTGGTTGGAGTGAGAAACAGGTTCCTTGGTGTTTTCTGCGAAACGCTTTAGCAGCCCGTTGGTGCTAGTATGGAGTCAGGGGGCTGGATGAAGCGGAGAGGCCCGTTTGGAGTGAGGCTGCAAAGGGCATGCCAAGGGAAGTGTTCTGCTGTGCCAAGACTCGTGCTGCGCACGCTTTGTGGTTGGAGTGAGAAACAGGTTCCTTGGTGTTTTCTGCGAAACGCTTTAGCAGCCCGTTGGTGCTAGTATGGAGTCAGGGGCTGGATGAAGCGGAGAGCCCCGTTTGGAGTGAGGCTGCAAAGGGCATGCCAAGGGAAGTGTTCTGCTGTGCCAAGACTCGTGCTGCGCACGCTTTGTGGTTGGAGTGAGAAACAGGTTCCTTGGTGTTTTCTGCGAAACGCTTTAGCAGCCCGTTGGTGCTAGTATGGAGTCAGGGGCTGGATGAAGCGGAGAGGCCCGTTTGGAGTGAGGCTGCAAAGGGCATGCCAAGGGAAGTGTTCTGCTGTGCCAAGCACTCGTGCTGCGCACGCTTTGTGGTTGGAGTGAGAAACAGGTTCCTTGGTGTTTTCTGCGAAACGCTTTAGCAGCCCGTTGGTGCTAGTAGGGAGTCAGGGGCTGGATGAAGCGGAGAGCCCCGTTTGGAGTGAGGCTGCAAAGGGCATGCCAAGGGAAGTGTTCTGCTGTGCCAAGACTCGTGCTGCGCACGCTTTGTGGTTGGAGTGAGAAACAGGTTCCTTGGTGTTTTCTGCGAAACGCTTTAGCAGCCCGTTGGTGCTAGTATGGAGTCAGGGGATGGATGAAGCGGAGAGCCCTGTTTGGAGTGAGGCTGCAAAGGGCATGCCAAGAGAAGTGTTCTGCTGTGCCAAGACTCGTGCTGCGCACGCTTTGTGGTTGGAGTGAGAAACAGGTTCCTTGGTGTTTTCTGCGAAACGCTTTAGCAGCCCGTTGGTGCTAGTATGGAGTCAGGGGCTGGATGAAGCGGAGAGCCCCGTTTGGAGTGCGGCTGCAAAGGGCATGCCAAGGGAAGTGTTCTGCTGTGCCAAGACTCGTGCTGCGCACGCTTTGTGGTTGGAGTGAGAAACAGGTTCCTTGGTGTTTTCTGCGAAACGCTTTAGCAGCCCGTTGGTGCTAGTATGGAGTCAGGGGCTGGATGAAGCGGAGAGCCCCGTTTGGAGTGAGGCTGCAAAGGGCATGCCAAGGGAAGTGTTCTGCTGTGCCAAGACTCGTGCTGCGCACGCTTTGTGGTTGGAGTGAGAAACAGGTTCCTTGGTGTTTTCTGCGAAATGCTTTAGCAGCCCGTTGGTGCTAGTATGCAGTCAGGGGATGGATGAAGCGGAGAGGCCCGTTTGGAGTGCGGCTGCAAAGGGCATGCCAAGGGAAGTGTTCTGCTGTGCCAAGACTCGTGCTGCGCACGCTTTGTGGTTGGAGTGAGAAACAGGTTCCTTGGTGTTTTCTGCGAAACGCTTTAGCAGCCCGTTGGTGCTAGTATGGAGTCAGGGGATGGATGAAGCGGAGAGCCCCGTTTGGAGTGCGGCTGCAAAGGGCATGCCAAGGGAAGTGTTCTGCTGTGCCAAGACTCGTGCTGCGCACGCTTTGTGGTTGGAGTGAGAAACAGGTTCCTTGGTGTTTTCTGCGAAACGCTTTAGCAGCCCGTTGGTGCTAGTATGGAGTCAGGGGATGGATGAAGCGGAGAGGCCCGTTTGGAGTGAGGCTGCAAAGGGCATGCCAAGGGAAGTGTTCTGCTGTGCCAAGACTCGTGCTGCGCACGCTTTGTGGTTGGAGTGAGAAACAGGTTCCTTGGTGTTTTCTGCGAAACGCTTTAGCAGCCCGTTGGTGCTAGTATGGAGTCAGGGGATGGATGAAGCGGAGAGGCCCGTTTGGAGTGAGGCTGCAAAGGGCATGCCAAGGGAAGTGTTCTGCTGTGCCAAGACTCGTGCTGCGCACGCTTTGTGGTTGGAGTGAGAAACAGGTTCCTTGGTGTTTTCTGCGAAACGCTTTAGCAGCCCGTTGGTGCTAGTATGGAGTCAGGGGCTGGATGAAGCGGAGAGCCCCGTTTGGAGTGAGGCTGCAAAGGGCATGCCAAGGGAAGTGTTCTGCTGTGCCAAGACTCGTGCTGCGCACGCTTTGTGGTTGGAGTGAGAAACAGGTTCCTTGGTGTTTTCTGCGAAATGCTTTAGCAGCCCGTTGGTGCTAGTATGCAGTCAGGGGATGGATGAAGCGGAGAGGCCCGTTTGGAGTGCGGCTGCAAAGGGCATGCCAAGGGAAGTGTTCTGCTGTGCCAAGACTCGTGCTGCGCACGCTTTGTGGTTGGAGTGAGAAACAGGTTCGTTGGTGTTTTCTGCGAAACGCTTTAGCAGCCCGTTGGTGCTAGTATGGAGTCAGGGGCTGGATGAAGCGGAGAGCCCCGTTTGGAGTGAGGCTGCAAAGGGCATGCCAAGGGAAGTGTTCTGCTGTGCCAAGACTCGTGCTGCGCACGCTTTGTGGTTGGAGTGAGAAACAGGTTCCTTGGTGTTTTCTGCGAAACGCTTTAGCAGCCCGTTGGTGCTAGTATGGAGTCAGGGGCTGGATGAAGCGGAGAGCCCCGTTTGGAGTGAGGCTGCAAAGGGCATGCCAAGGGAAGTGTTCTGCTGTGCCAAGACTCGTGCTGCGCACGCTTTGTGCTTGGAGTGAGAAACAGGTTCCTTGGTGTTTTCTGCGAAATGCTTTAGCAGCCCGTTGGTGCTAGTATGGAGTCAGGGGATGGATGAAGCGGAGAGGCCCGTTTGGAGTGCGGCTGCAAAGGGCATGCCAAGGGAAGTGTTCTGCTGTGCCAAGACTCGTGCTGCGCACGCTTTGTGGTTGGAGTGAGAAACAGGTTCCTTGGTGTTTTCTGCGAAACGCTTTAGCAGCCCGTTGGTGCTAGTATGGAGTCAGGGGCTGGATGAAGCGGAGAGGCCCGTTTGGAGTGCGGCTGCAAAGGGCATGCCAAGGGAAGTGTTCTGCTGTGCCAAGACTCGTGCTGCGCACGCTTTGTGGTTGGAGTGAGAAACAGGTTCCTTGGTGTTTTCTGCGAAACGCTTTAGCAGCCCGTTGGTGCTAGTATGGAGTCAGGGGATGGATGAAGCGGAGAGGCCCGTTTGGAGTGAGGCTGCAAAGGGCATGCCAAGGGAAGTGTTCTGCTGTGCCAAGACTCGTGCTGCGCACGCTTTGTGGTTGGAGTGAGAAACAGGTTCCTTGGTGTTTTCTGCAAAACGCTTTAGCAGCCCGTTGGTGCTAGTATGGAGTCAGGGGATGGATGAAGCGGAGAGCCCCGTTTGGAGTGAGGCTGCAAAGGGCATGCCAAGGGAAGTGTTCTGCTGTGCCAAGACTCGTGCTGCGCACGCTTTGTGGTTGGAGTGAGAAACAGGTTCCTTGGTGTTTTCTGCGAAATGCTTTAGCAGCCCGTTGGTGCTAGTATGCAGTCAGGGGATGGATGAAGCGGAGAGGCCCGTTTGGAGTGCGGCTGCAAAGGGCATGCCAAGGGAAGTGTTCTGCTGTGCCAAGACTCGTGCTGCGCACGCTTTGTGGTTGGAGTGAGAAACAGGTTCCTTGGTGTTTTCTGCAAAACGCTTTAGCAGCCCGTTGGTGCTAGTATGGAGTCAGGGGATGGATGAAGCGGAGAGCCCCGTTTGGAGTGAGGCTGCAAAGGGCATGCCAAGGGAAGTGTTCTGCTGTGCCAAGACTCGTGCTGCGCACGCTTTGTGGTTGGAGTGAGAAACAGGTTCCTTGGTGTTTTCTGCGAAATGCTTTAGCAGCCCGTTGGTGCTAGTATGCAGTCAGGGGATGGATGAAGCGGAGAGGCCCGTTTGGAGTGAGGCTGCAAAGGGGATGCCAAGGGAAGTGTTCTGCTGTGCCAAGACTCGTGCTGCGCACGCTTTGTGGTTGGAGTGAGAAACAGGTTCCTTGGTGTTTTCTGCGAAACGCTTTAGCAGCCCGTTGGTGCTAGTATGGAGTCAGGGGATGGATGAAGCGGAGAGCCCCGTTTGGAGTGAGGCTGCAAAGGGCATGCCAAGGGAAGTGTTCTGCTGTGCCAAGACTCGTGCTGCGCACGCTTTGTGGTTGGAGTGAGAAACAGGTTCCTTGGTGTTTTCTGCGAAACGCTTTAGCAGCCCGTTGGTGCTAGTATGCAGTCAGGGGATGGATGAAGCGGAGAGGCCCGTTTGGAGTGCGGCTGCAAAGGGCATGCCAAGGGAAGTGTTCTGCTGTGCCAAGACTCGTGCTGCGCACGCTTTGTGGTTGGAGTGAGAAACAGGTTCCTTGGTGTTTTCTGCGAAACGCTTTAGCAGCCCGTTGGTGCTAGTATGGAGTCAGGGGCTGGATGAAGCGGAGAGGCCCGTTTGGAGTGCGGCTGCAAAGGGCATGCCAAGGGAAGTGTTCTGCTGTGCCAAGACTCGTGCTGCGCACGCTTTGTGGTTGGAGTGAGAAACAGGTTCCTTGGTGTTTTCTGCGAAACGCTTTAGCAGCCCGTTGGTGCTAGTATGGAGTCAGGGGCTGGATGAAGCGGAGAGGCCCGTTTGGAGTGCGGCTGCAAAGGGCATGCCAAGGGAAGTGTTCTGCTGTGCCAAGACTCGTGCTGCGCACGCTTTGTGGTTGGAGTGAGAAACAGGTTCCTTGGTGTTTTCTGCGAAACGCTTTAGCAGCCCGTTGGTGCTAGTATGGAGTCAGGGGCTGGATGAAGCGGAGAGGCCCGTTTGGAGTGAGGCTGCAAAGGGCATGCCAAGGGAAGTGTTCTGCTGTGCCAAGACTCGTGCTGCGCACGCTTTGTGGTTGGAGTGAGAAACAGGTTCCTTGGTGTTTTCTGCAAAACGCTTTAGCAGCCCGTTGGTGCTAGTATGGAGTCAGGGGATGGATGAAGCGGAGAGCCCCGTTTGGAGTGAGGCTGCAAAGGGCATGCCAAGGGAAGTGTTCTGCTGTGCCAAGACTCGTGCTGCGCACGCTTTGTGGTTGGAGTGAGAAACAGGTTCCTTGGTGTTTTCTGCGAAACGCTTTAGCAGCCCGTTGGTGCTAGTATGGAGTCAGGGGATGGATGAAGCGGAGAGCCCCGTTTGGAGTGCGGCTGCAAAGGGCATGCCAAGGGAAGTGTTCTGCTGTGCCAAGACTCGTGCTGCGCACGCTTTGTGGTTGGAGTGAGAAACAGCTTCCTTGGTGTTTTCTGCGAAACGCTTTAGCAGCCCGTTGGTGCTAGTATGGAGTCAGGGGCTGGATGAAGCGGAGAGGCCCGTTTGGAGTGCGGCTGCAAAGGGCATGCCAAGGGAAGTGTTCTGCTGTGCCAAGACTCGTGCTGCGCACGCTTTGTGGTTGGAGTGAGAAACAGGTTCCTTAGTGTTTTCTGCGAAACGCTTTAGCAGCCCGTTGGTGCTAGTATGGAGTCAGGGGCTGGATGAAGCGGAGAGGCCCGTTTGGAGTGAGGCTGCAAAGGGCATGCCAAGGGAAGTGTTCTGCTGTGCCAAGACTCGTGCTGCGCACGCTTTGTGGTTGGAGTGAGAAACAGGTTCCTTGGTGTTTTCTGCGAAACGCTTTAGCAGCCCGTTGGTGCTAGTATGGAGTCAGGGGCTGGATGAAGCGGAGAGCCCCGTTTGGAGTGAGGCTGCAAAGGGCATGCCAAGGGAAGTGTTCTGCTGTGCCAAGACTCGTGCTGCGCACGCTTTGTGGTTGGAGTGAGAAACAGCTTCCTTGGTGTTTTCTGCGAAACGCTTTAGCAGCCCGTTGGTGCTAGTAAGGAGTCAGGGGCTGGATGAAGCGAGAGCCCCGTTTGGAGTGAGGCTGCAAAGGGCATGCCAAGGGAAGTGTTCTGCTGTGCCAAGACTCGTGCTGCGCACGCTTTGTGGTTGGAGTGAGAAACAGGTTCCTTGGTGTTTTCTGCGAAACGCTTTAGCAGCCCGTTGGTGCTAGTATGGAGTCAGGGGCTGGATGAAGCGGAGAGCCCCGTTTGGAGTGAGGCTGCAAAGGGCATGCCAAGGGAAGTGTTCTGCTGTGCCAAGACTCGTGCTGCGCACGCTTTGTGGTTGGAGTGAGAAACAGCTTCCTTGGTGTTTTCTGCGAAACGCTTTAGCAGCCCGTTGGTGCTAGTATGGAGTCAGGGGCTGGATGAAGCGGAGAGGCCCGTTTGGAGTGAGGCTGCAAAGGGCATGCCAAGGGAAGTGTTCTGCTGTGCCAAGACTCGTGCTGCGCACGCTTTGTGCTTGGAGTGAGAAACAGGTTCCTTGGTGTTTTCTGCGAAACGCTTTAGCAGCCCGTTGGTGCTAGTATGGAGTCAGGGGATGGATGAAGCGGAGAGGCCCGTTTGGAGTGAGGCTGCAAAGGGCATGCCAAGGGAAGAGTTCTGCTGTGCCAAGACTCGTGCTGCGCACGCTTTGTGGTTGGAGTGAGAAACAGGTTCCTTGGTGTTTTCTGCGAAACGCTTTAGCAGCCCGTTGGTGCTAGTATGGAGTCAGGGGCTGGATGAAGCGGAGAGCCCCGTTTGGAGTGAGGCTGCAAAGGGCATACCAAGGGAAGTGTTCTGCTGTGCCAAGACTCGTGCTGCGCACGCTTTGTGGTTGGAGTGAGAAACAGCTTCCTTGGTGTTTTCTGCGAAACGCTTTAGCAGCCCGTTGGTGCTAGTATGGAGTCAGGGGCTGGATGAAGCGGAGAGCCCCGTTTGGAGTGAGGCTGCAAAGGGCATGCCAAGGGAAGTGTTCTGCTGTGCCAAGACTCGTGCTGCGCACGCTTTGTGGTTGGAGTGAGAAACAGCTTCCTTGGTGTTTTCTGCGAAACGCTTTAGCAGCCCGTTGGTGCTAGTAAGGAGTCAGGGGCTGGATGAAGCGAGAGCCCCGTTTGGAGTGAGGCTGCAAAGGGCATGCCAAGGGAAGTGTTCTGCTGTGCCAAGACTCGTGCTGCGCACGCTTTGTGGTTGGAGTGAGAAACAGGTTCCTTGGTGTTTTCTGCGAAACGCTTTAGCAGCCCGTTGGTGCTAGTATGGAGTCAGGGGATGGATGAAGCGGAGAGGCCCGTTTGGAGTGAGGCTGCAAAGGGCATGCCAAGGGAAGTGTTCTGCTGTGCCAAGACTCGTGCTGCGCACGCTTTGTGGTTGGAGTGAGAAACAGCTTCCTTGGTGTTTTCTGCGAAACGCTTTAGCAGCCCGTTGGTGCTAGTAAGGAGTCAGGGGCTGGATGAAGCGAGAGCCCCGTTTGGAGTGAGGCTGCAAAGGGCATGCCAAGGGAAGTGTTCTGCTGTGCCAAGACTCGTGCTGCGCACGCTTTGTGGTTGGAGTGAGAAACAGCTTCCTTGGTGTTTTCTGCGAAACGCTTTAGCAGCCCGTTGGTGCTAGTAAGGAGTCAGGGGCTGGATGAAGCGAGAGCCCCGTTTGGAGTGAGGCTGCAAAGGGCATGCCAAGGGAAGTGTTCTGCTGTGCCAAGACTCGTGCTGCGCACGCTTTGTGGTTGGAGTGAGAAACAGCTTCCTTGGTGTTTTCTGCGAAACGCTTTAGCAGCCCGTTGGTGCTAGTATGGAGTCAGGGGATGGATGAAGCGGAGAGGCCCGTTTGGAGTGAGGCTGCAAAGGGCATGCCAAGGGAAGTGTTCTGCTGTGCCAAGACTCGTGCTGCGCACGCTTTGTGGTTGGAGTGAGAAACAGGTTCCTTGGTGTTTTCTGCGAAACGCTTTAGCAGCCCGTTGGTGCTAGTATGGAGTCAGGGGCTGGATGAAGCGGAGAGGCCCGTTTGGAGTGAGGCTGCAAAGGGCATGCCAAGGGAAGAGTTCTGCTGTGCCAAGACTCGTGCTGCGCACGCTTTGTGGTTGGAGTGAGAAACAGGTTCCTTGGTGTTTTCTGCGAAACGCTTTAGCAGCCCGTTGGTGCTAGTATGGAGTCAGGGGCTGGATGAAGCGGAGAGCCCCGTTTGGAGTGAGGCTGCAAAGGGCATACCAAGGGAAGTGTTCTGCTGTGCCAAGACTCGTGCTGCGCACGCTTTGTGGTTGGAGTGAGAAACAGGTTCCTTGGTGTTTTCTGCGAAACGCTTTAGCAGCCCGTTGGTGCTAGTATGGAGTCAGGGGATGGATGAAGCGGAGAGGCCCGTTTGGAGTGAGGCTGCAAAGGGCATGCCAAGGGAAGAGTTCTGCTGTGCCAAGACTCGTGCTGCGCACGCTTTGTGGTTGGAGTGAGAAACAGGTTCCTTGGTGTTTTCTGCGAAACGCTTTAGCAGCCCGTTGGTGCTAGTATGGAGTCAGGGGCTGGATGAAGCGGCGAGCCCCGTTTGGAGTGAGGCTGCAAAGGGCATACCAAGGGAAGTGTTCTGCTGTGCCAAGACTCGTGCTGCGCACGCTTTGTGGTTGGAGTGAGAAACAGCTTCCTTGGTGTTTTCTGCGAAACGCTTTAGCAGCCCGTTGGTGCTAGTATGGAGTCAGGGGCTGGATGAAGCGGAGAGCCCCGTTTGGAGTGAGGCTGCAAAGGGCATGCCAAGGGAAGTGTTCTGCTGTGCCAAGACTCGTGCTGCGCACGCTTTGTGGTTGGAGTGAGAAACAGCTTCCTTGGTGTTTTCTGCGAAACGCTTTAGCAGCCCGTTGGTGCTAGTAAGGAGTCAGGGGCTGGATGAAGCGAGAGCCCCGTTTGGAGTGAGGCTGCAAAGGGCATGCCAAGGGAAGTGTTCTGCTGTGCCAAGACTCGTGCTGCGCACGCTTTGTGGTTGGAGTGAGAAACAGCTTCCTTGGTGTTTTCTGCGAAACGCTTTAGCAGCCCGTTGGTGCTAGTATGGAGTCAGGGGCTGGATGAAGCGGAGAGCCCCGTTTGGAGTGAGGCTGCAAAGGGCATGCCAAGGGAAGTGTTCTGCTGTGCCAAGACTCGTGCTGCGCACGCTTTGTGGTTGGAGTGAGAAACAGCTTCCTTGGTGTTTTCTGCGAAACGCTTTAGCAGCCCGTTGGTGCTAGTATGGAGTCAGGGGATGGATGAAGCGGAGAGGCCCGTTTGGAGTGCGGCTGCAAAGGGCATGCCAAGGGAAGTGTTCTGCTGTGCCAAGACTCGTGCTGCGCACGCTTTGTGGTTGGAGTGAGAAACAGCTTCCTTGGTGTTTTCTGCGAAACGCTTTAGCAGCCCGTTGGTGCTAGTATGGAGTCAGGGGATGGATGAAGCGGAGAGCCCCGTTTGGAGTGAGGCTGCAAAGGGCATGCCAAGGGAAGTGTTCTGCTGTGCCAAGACTCGTGCTGCGCACGCTTTGTGGTTGGAGTGAGAAACAGGTTCCTTGGTGTTTTCTGCGAAACGCTTTAGCAGCCCGTTGGTGCTAGTATGGAGTCAGGGGCTGGATGAAGCGGAGAGCCCCGTTTGGAGTGAGGCTGCAAAGGGCATGCCAAGGGAAGTGTTCTGCTGTGCCAAGACTCGTGCTGCGCACGCTTTGTGGTTGGAGTGAGAAACAGCTTCCTTGGTGTTTTCTGCGAAACGCTTTAGCAGCCCGTTGGTGCTAGTAAGGAGTCAGGGGCTGGATGAAGCGAGAGCCCCGTTTGGAGTGAGGCTGCAAAGGGCATGCCAAGGGAAGTGTTCTGCTGTGCCAAGACTCGTGCTGCGCACGCTTTGTGGTTGGAGTGAGAAACAGGTTCCTTGGTGTTTTCTGCGAAACGCTTTAGCAGCCCGTTGGTGCTAGTATGGAGTCAGGGGATGGATGAAGCGGAGAGGCCCGTTTGGAGTGAGGCTGCAAAGGGCATGCCAAGGGAAGAGTTCTGCTGTGCCAAGACTCGTGCTGCGCACGCTTTGTGGTTGGAGTGAGAAACAGGTTCCTTGGTGTTTTCTGCGAAACGCTTTAGCAGCCCGTTGGTGCTAGTATGGAGTCAGGGGCTGGATGAAGCGGCGAGCCCCGTTTGGAGTGAGGCTGCAAAGGGCATACCAAGGGAAGTGTTCTGCTGTGCCAAGACTCGTGCTGCGCACGCTTTGTGGTTGGAGTGAGAAACAGCTTCCTTGGTGTTTTCTGCGAAACGCTTTAGCAGCCCGTTGGTGCTAGTATGGAGTCAGGGGCTGGATGAAGCGGAGAGCCCCGTTTGGAGTGAGGCTGCAAAGGGCATGCCAAGGGAAGTGTTCTGCTGTGCCAAGACTCGTGCTGCGCACGCTTTGTGGTTGGAGTGAGAAACAGCTTCCTTGGTGTTTTCTGCGAAACGCTTTAGCAGCCCGTTGGTGCTAGTAAGGAGTCAGGGGCTGGATGAAGCGAGAGCCCCGTTTGGAGTGAGGCTGCAAAGGGCATGCCAAGGGAAGTGTTCTGCTGTGCCAAGACTCGTGCTGCGCACGCTTTGTGGTTGGAGTGAGAAACAGGTTCCTTGGTGTTTTCTGCGAAACGCTTTAGCAGCCCGTTGGTGCTAGTATGGAGTCAGGGGCTGGATGAAGCGGAGAGCCCCGTTTGGAGTGAGGCTGCAAAGGGCATGCCAAGGGAAGTGTTCTGCTGTGCCAAGACTCGTGCTGCGCACGCTTTGTGGTTGGAGTGAGAAACAGCTTCCTTGGTGTTTTCTGCGAAACGCTTTAGCAGCCCGTTGGTGCTAGTATGGAGTCAGGGGATGGATGAAGCGGAGAGGCCCGTTTGGAGTGAGGCTGCAAAGGGCATGCCAAGGGAAGTGTTCTGCTGTGCCAAGACTCGTGCTGCGCACGCTTTGTGGTTGGAGTGAGAAACAGGTTCCTTGGTGTTTTCTGCGAAACGCTTTAGCAGCCCGTTGGTGCTAGTATGGAGTCAGGGGATGGATGAAGCGGAGAGGCCCGTTTGGAGTGAGGCTGCAAAGGGCATGCCAAGGGAAGAGTTCTGCTGTGCCAAGACTCGTGCTGCGCACGCTTTGTGGTTGGAGTGAGAAACAGGTTCCTTGGTGTTTTCTGCGAAACGCTTTAGCAGCCCGTTGGTGCTAGTATGGAGTCAGGGGATGGATGAAGCGGAGAGCCCCGTTTGGAGTGAGGCTGCAAAGGGCATACCAAGGGAAGTGTTCTGCTGTGCCAAGACTCGTGCTGCGCACGCTTTGTGGTTGGAGTGAGAAACAGCTTCCTTGGTGTTTTCTGCGAAACGCTTTAGCAGCCCGTTGGTGCTAGTATGGAGTCAGGGGCTGGATGAAGCGGAGAGCCCCGTTTGGAGTGAGGCTGCAAAGGGCATGCCAAGGGAAGTGTTCTGCTGTGCCAAGACTCGTGCTGCGCACGCTTTGTGGTTGGAGTGAGAAACAGCTTCCTTGGTGTTTTCTGCGAAACGCTTTAGCAGCCCGTTGGTGCTAGTAAGGAGTCAGGGGCTGGATGAAGCGAGAGCCCCGTTTGGAGTGAGGCTGCAAAGGGCATGCCAAGGGAAGTGTTCTGCTGTGCCAAGACTCGTGCTGCGCACGCTTTGTGGTTGGAGTGAGAAACAGGTTCCTTGGTGTTTTCTGCGAAACGCTTTAGCAGCCCGTTGGTGCTAGTATGGAGTCAGGGGATGGATGAAGCGGAGAGGCCCGTTTGGAGTGAGGCTGCAAAGGGCATGCCAAGGGAAGTGTTCTGCTGTGCCAAGACTCGTGCTGCGCACGCTTTGTGGTTGGAGTGAGAAACAGGTTCCTTGGTGTTTTCTGCGAAACGCTTTAGCAGCCCGTTGGTGCTAGTATGGAGTCAGGGGATGGATGAAGCGGAGAGGCCCGTTTGGAGTGAGGCTGCAAAGGGCATGCCAAGGGAAGAGTTCTGCTGTGCCAAGACTCGTGCTGCGCACGCTTTGTGGTTGGAGTGAGAAACAGGTTCCTTGGTGTTTTCTGCGAAACGCTTTAGCAGCCCGTTGGTGCTAGTATGGAGTCAGGGGCTGGATGAAGCGGAGAGCCCCGTTTGGAGTGAGGCTGCAAAGGGCATGCCAAGGGAAGTGTTCTGCTGTGCCAAGACTCGTGCTGCGCACGCTTTGTGGTTGGAGTGAGAAACAGGTTCCTTGGTGTTTTCTGCAAAACGCTTTAGCAGCCCGTTGGTGCTAGTATGGAGTCAGGGGTTGGATGAAGCGGAGAGCCCCGTTTGGAGTGAGGCTGCAAAGGGCATGCCAAGGGAAGTGTTGTGCTGTGCCAAGACTCGTGCTGCGCACGATTTGTGCTTGGAGTGAGAAACAGGTTCCTTGGTGTTTTCTGCGAAACGCTTTAGCAGCCCGTTGGTGCTAGTATGGAGTCAGGGGATGGATGAAGCGGAGAGCCCCGTTTGGAGTGAGGCTGCAAAGGGCATGCCAAGGGAAGTGTTCTGCTGTGCCAAGACTCGTGCTGCGCACGCTTTGTGGTTGGAGTGAGAAACAGGTTCCTTGGTGTTTTCTGCGAAACGCTTTAGCAGCCCGTTGGTGCTAGTATGGAGTCAGGGGATGGATGAAGCGGAGAGCCCCGTTTGGAGTGAGGCTGCAAAGGGCATGCCAAGGGAAGTGTTCTGCTGTGCCAAGACTCGTGCTGCGCACGCTTTGTGCTTGGAGTGAGAAACAGGTTCCTTGGTGTTTTCTGCGAAACGCTTTAGCAGCCCGTTGGTGCTAGTATGGAGTCAGGGGCTGGATGAAGCGGAGAGGCCCGTTTGGAGTGAGGCTGCAAAGGGCATGCCAAGGGAAGAGTTCTGCTGTGCCAAGACTCGTGCTGCGCACGCTTTGTGGTTGGAGTGAGAAACAGGTTCCTTGGTGTTTTCTGCGAAACGCTTTAGCAGCCCGTTGGTGCTAGTATGGAGTCAGGGGATGGATGAAGCGGAGAGCCCCGTTTGGAGTGAGGCTGCAAAGGGCATGCCAAAGGAAGTGTTTTGCTGTGCCAAGACTCGTGCTGCGCACGCTTTGTGGTTGGAGTGAGAAACAGGTTCCTTGGTGTTTTCTGCGAAACGCTTTAGCAGCCCGTTGGTGCTAGTATGGAGTCAGGGGCTGGATGAAGCGGAGAGCCCCGTTTGGAGTGAGGCTGCAAAGGGCATGCCAAGGGAAGTGTTCTGCTGTGCCAAGACTCGTGCTGCGCACGCTTTGTGGTTGGAGTGAGAAACAGGTTCCTTGGTGTTTTCTGCGAAACGCTTTAGCAGCCCGTTGGTGCTAGTATGGAGTCAGGGGATGGATGAAGCGGAGAGGCCCGTTTGGAGTGAGGCTGCAAAGGGCATGCCAAGGGAAGTGTTCTGCTGTGCCAAGACTCGTGCTGCGCACGCTTTGTGGTTGGAGTGAGAAACAGGTTCCTTGGTGTTTTCTGCGAAACGCTTTAGCAGCCCGTTGGTGCTAGTATGGAGTCAGGGGATGGATGAAGCGGAGAGGCCCGTTTGGAGTGAGGCTGCAAAGGGCATGCCAAGGGAAGAGTTCTGCTGTGCCAAGACTCGTGCTGCGCACGCTTTGTGGTTGGAGTGAGAAACAGGTTCCTTGGTGTTTTCTGCGAAACGCTTTAGCAGCCCGTTGGTGCTAGTATGGAGTCAGGGGCTGGATGAAGCGGAGAGCCCCGTTTGGAGTGAGGCTGCAAAGGGCATGCCAAGGGAAGTGTTCTGCTGTGCCAAGACTCGTGCTGCGCACGCTTTGTGGTTGGAGTGAGAAACAGGTTCCTTGGTGTTTTCTGCAAAACGCTTTAGCAGCCCGTTGGTGCTAGTATGGAGTCAGGGGTTGGATGAAGCGGAGAGCCCCGTTTGGAGTGAGGCTGCAAAGGGCATGCCAAGGGAAGTGTTCTGCTGTGCCAAGACTCGTGCTGCGCACGCTTTGTGGTTGGAGTGAGAAACAGGTTCCTTGGTGTTTTCTGCGAAACGCTTTAGCAGCCCGTTGGTGCTAGTATGGAGTCAGGGGATGGATGAAGCGGAGAGGCCCGTTTGGAGTGAGGCTGCAAAGGGCATGCCAAGGGAAGAGTTCTGCTGTGCCAAGACTCGTGCTGCGCACGCTTTGTGGTTGGAGTGAGAAACAGGTTCCTTGGTGTTTTCTGCGAAACGCTTTAGCAGCCCGTTGGTGCTAGTATGGAGTCAGGGGCTGGATGAAGCGGAGAGCCCCGTTTGGAGTGAGGCTGCAAAGGGCATGCCAAGGGAAGTGTTCTGCTGTGCCAAGACTCGTGCTGCGCACGCTTTGTGGTTGGAGTGAGAAACAGGTTCCTTGGTGTTTTCTGCAAAACGCTTTAGCAGCCCGTTGGTGCTAGTATGGAGTCAGGGGTTGGATGAAGCGGAGAGCCCCGTTTGGAGTGAGGCTGCAAAGGGCATGCCAAGGGAAGTGTTGTGCTGTGCCAAGACTCGTGCTGCGCACGCTTTGTGGTTGGAGTGAGAAACAGGTTCCTTGGTGTTTTCTGCGAAACGCTTTAGCAGCCCCTTGGTGCTAGTATGGAGTCAGGGGATGGATGAAGCGGAGAGGCCCGTTTGGAGTGAGGCTGCAAAGGGCATGCCAAGGGAAGTATTCTGCTGTGCCAAGACTCGTGCTGCGCACGCTTTGTGGTTGGAGTGAGAAACAGGTTCCTTGGTGTTTTCTGCGAAACGCTTTAGCAGCCCGTTGGTGCTAGTATGGAGTCAGGGGATGGATGAAGCGGAGAGGCCCGTTTGGAGTGAGGCTGCAAAGGGCATGCCAAGGGAAGTGTTCTGCTGTGCCAAGACTCGTGCTGCGCACGCTTTGTGGTTGGAGTGAGAAACAGGTTCCTTGGTGTTTTCTGCGAAACGCTTTAGCAGCCCGTTGGTGCTAGTATGGAGTCAGGGGCTGGATGAAGCGGAGAGCCCCGTTTGGAGTGAGGCTGCAAAGGGCATGCCAAGGGAAGTGTTCTGCTGTGCCAAGACTCGTGCTGCGCACGCTTTGTGGTTGGAGTGAGAAACAGGTTCCTTGGTGTTTTCTGCGAAACGCTTTAGCAGCCCGTTGGTGCTAGTATGGAGTCAGGGGATGGATGAAGCGGAGAGCCCCGTTTGGAGTGAGGCTGCAAAGGGCATGCCAAGGGAAGTGTTCTGCTGTGCCAAGACTCGTGCTGCGCACGCTTTGTGGTTGGAGTGAGAAACAGCTTCCTTGGTGTTTTCTGCGAAACGCTTTAGCAGCCCGTTGGTGCTAGTAAGGAGTCAGGGGCTGGATGAAGCAGAGAGGCCCGTTTGGAGTGCGGCTGCAAAGGGCATGCCAAGGGAAGTGTTCTGCTGTGCCAAGACTCGTGCTGCGCACGCTTTGTGGTTGGAGTGAGAAACAGCTTCCTTGGTGTTTTCTGCGAAACGCTTTAGCAGCCCGTTGGTGCTAGTAAGGAGTCAGGTGCTGGATGAAGCGAGAGCCCCGTTTGGAGTGAGGCTGCAAAGGGCATGCCAAGGGAAGTGTTCTGCTGTGCCAAGACTCGTGCTGCGCACGCTTTGTGGTTGGAGTGAGAAACAGGTTCCTTGGTGTTTTCTGCGAAACGCTTTAGCAGCCCGTTGGTGCTAGTATGGAGTCAGGGGCTGGATGAAGCGGAGAGCCCCGTTTGGAGTGAGGCTGCAAAGGGCATGCCAAGGGAAGTGTTCTGCTGTGCCAAGACTCGTGCTGCGCACGCTTTGTGGTTGGAGTGAGAAACAGCTTCCTTGGTGTTTTCTGCGAAACGCTTTAGCAGCCCGTTGGTGCTAGTATGGAGTCAGGGGATGGATGAAGCGGAGAGGCCCGTTTGGAGTGAGGCTGCAAAGGGCATGCCAAGGGAAGTGTTCTGCTGTGCCAAGACTCGTGCTGCGCACGCTTTGTGGTTGGAGTGAGAAACAGGTTCCTTGGTGTTTTCTGCGAAACGCTTTAGCAGCCCGTTGGTGCTAGTATGGAGTCAGGGGATGGATGAAGCGGAGAGGCCCGTTTGGAGTGAGGCTGCAAAGGGCATGCCAAGGGAAGAGTTCTGCTGTGCCAAGACTCGTGCTGCGCACGCTTTGTGGTTGGAGTGAGAAACAGGTTCCTTGGTGTTTTCTGCGAAACGCTTTAGCAGCCCGTTGGTGCTAGTATGGAGTCAGGGGATGGATGAAGCGGAGAGCCCCGTTTGGAGTGAGGCTGCAAAGGGCATGCCAAAGGAAGTGTTTTGCTGTGCCAAGACTCGTGCTGCGCACGCTTTGTGGTTGGAGTGAGAAACAGGTTCCTTGGTGTTTTCTGCGAAACGCTTTAGCAGCCCGTTGGTGCTAGTATGGAGTCAGGGGCTGGATGAAGCGGAGAGGCCCGTTTGGAGTGAGGCTGCAAAGGGCATGCCAAGGGAAGTGTTCTGCTGTGCCAAGACTCGTGCTGCGCACGCTTTGTGGTTGGAGTGAGAAACAGGTTCCTTGGTGTTTTCTGCGAAACGCTTTAGCAGCCCGTTGGTGCTAGTATGGAGTCAGGGGCTGGATGAAGCGGAGAGCCCCGTTTGGAGTGAGGCTGCAAAGGGCATGCCAAGGGAAGTGTTCTGCTGTGCCAAGACTCGTGCTGCGCACGCTTTGTGGTTGGAGTGAGAAACAGGTTCCTTGGTGTTTTCTGCGAAACGCTTTAGCAGCCCGTTGGTGCTAGTATGGAGTCAGGGGATGGATGAAGCGGAGAGCCCCGTTTGGAGTGAGGCTGCAAAGGGCATGCCAAGGGAAGTGTTCTGCTGTGCCAAGACTCGTGCTGCGCACGCTTTGTGGTTGGAGTGAGAAACAGCTTCCTTGGTGTTTTCTGCGAAACGCTTTAGCAGCCCGTTGGTGCTAGTAAGGAGTCAGGGGCTGGATGAAGCGGAGAGGCCCGTTTGGAGTGAGGCTGCAAAGGGCATGCCAAGGGAAGTGTTCTGCTGTGCCAAGACTCGTGCTGCGCACGCTTTGTGGTTGGAGTGAGAAACAGGTTCCTTGGTGTTTTCTGCGAAACGCTTTAGCAGCCCGTTGGTGCTAGTATGGAGTCAGGGGCTGGATGAAGCGGAGAGCCCCGTTTGGAGTGAGGCTGCAAAGGGCATGCCAAGGGAAGTGTTCTGCTGTGCCAAGACTCGTGCTGCGCACGCTTTGTGGTTGGAGTGAGAAACAGGTTCCTTGGTGTTTTCTGCGAAACGCTTTAGCAGCCCCTTGGTGCTAGTATGGAGTCAGGGGATGGATGAAGCGGAGAGGCCCGTTTGGAGTGAGGCTGCAAAGGGCATGCCAAGGGAAGTGTTCTGATGTGCCAACACTCGTGCTGCGCACGCTTTGTGGTTGGAGTGAGAAACAGGTTCCTTGGTGTTTTCTGCGAAACGCTTTAGCAGCCCGTTGGTGCTAGTATGGAGTCAGGGGATGGATGAAGCGGAGAGGCCCGTTTGGAGTGCGGCTGCAAAGGGCATGCCAAGGGAAGTGTTCTGCTGTGCCAAGACTCGTGCTGCGCACGCTTTGTGGTTGGAGTGAGAAACAGGTTCCTTGGTGTTTTCTGCGAAACGCTTTAGCAGCCCGTTGGTGCTAGTAAGGAGTCAGGGGCTGGATGAAGCGGAGAGGCCCGTTTGGAGTGAGGCTGCAAAGGGCATGCCAAGGGAAGTGTTCTGCTGTGCCAAGACTCGTGCTGCGCACGCTTTGTGGTTGGAGTGAGAAACAGGTTCCTTGGTGTTTTCTGCAAAACGCTTTAGCAGCCCGTTGGTGCTAGTATGGAGTCAGGGGCTGGATGAAGCGGAGAGCCCCGTTTGGAGTGAGGCTGCAAAGGGCATGCCAAGGGAAGTGTTCTGCTGTGCCAAGACTCGTGCTGCGCACGCTTTGTGGTTGGAGTGAGAAACAGGTTCCTTGGTGTTTTCTGCGAAACGCTTTAGCAGCCCCTTGGTGCTAGTATGGAGTCAGGGGATGGATGAAGCGGAGAGGCCCGTTTGGAGTGAGGCTGCAAAGGGCATGCCAAGGGAAGTGTTCTGATGTGCCAACACTCGTGCTGCGCACGCTTTGTGGTTGGAGTGAGAAACAGGTTCCTTGGTGTTTTCTGCGAAACGCTTTAGCAGCCCGTTGGTGCTAGTATGGAGTCAGGGGATGGATGAAGCGGAGAGGCCCGTTTGGAGTGCGGCTGCAAAGGGCATGCCAAGGGAAGTGTTCTGCTGTGCCAAGACTCGTGCTGCGCACGCTTTGTGGTTGGAGTGAGAAACAGGTTCCTTGGTGTTTTCTGCGAAACGCTTTAGCAGCCCGTTGGTGCTAGTATGGAGTCAGGGGATGGATGAAGCGGAGAGGCCCGTTTGGAGTGAGGCTGCAAAGGGCATGCCAAGAGAAGTGTTCTGCTGTGCCAAGACTCGTGCTGCGCACGCTTTGTGGTTGGAGTGAGAAACAGCTTCCTTGGTGTTTTCTGCGAAACGCTTTAGCAGCCCGTTGGTGCTAGTATGGAGTCAGGGGCTGGATGAAGCGGAGAGCCCCGTTTGGAGTGCGGCTGCAAAGGGCATGCCAAGGGAAGTGTTCTGCTGTGCCAAGACTCGTGCTGCGCACGCTTTGTGGTTGGAGTGAGAAACAGGTTCGTTGGTGTTTTCTGCGAAACGCTTTAGCAGCCCGTTGGTGCTAGTATGGAGTCAGGGGCTGGATGAAGCGGAGAGCCCCGTTTGGAGTGAGGCTGCAAAGGGCATGCCAAGGGAAGTGTTCTGCTGTGCCAAGACTCGTGCTGCGCACGCTTTGTGGTTGGAGTGAGAAACAGGTTCCTTGGTGTTTTCTGCGAAATGCTTTAGCAGCCCGTTGGTGCTAGTATGGAGTCAGGGGATGGATGAAGCGGAGAGGCCCGTTTGGAGTGCGGCTGCAAAGGGCATGCCAAGGGAAGTGTTCTGCTGTGCCAAGACTCGTGCTGCGCACGCTTTGTGGTTGGAGTGAGAAACAGGTTCCTTGGTGTTTTCTGCGAAACGCTTTAGCAGCCCGTTGGTGCTAGTATGGAGTCAGGGGATGGATGAAGCGGAGAGCCCCGTTTGGAGTGCGGCTGCAAAGGGCATGCCAAGGGAAGTGTTCTGCTGTGCCAAGACTCGTGCTGCGCACGCTTTGTGGTTGGAGTGAGAAACAGGTTCGTTGGTGTTTTCTGCGAAACGCTTTAGCAGCCCGTTGGTGCTAGTATGGAGTCAGGGGATGGATGAAGCGGAGAGCCCCGTTTGGAGTGAGGCTGCAAAGGGCATGCCAAGGGAAGTGTTCTGCTGTGCCAAGACTCGTGCTGCGCACGCTTTGTGGTTGGAGTGAGAAACAGGTTCCTTGGTGTTTTCTGTGAAATGCTTTAGCAGCCCGTTGGTGCTAGTATGCAGTCAGGGGATGGATGAAGCGGAGAGGCCCGTTTGGAGTGCGGCTGCAAAGGGCATGCCAAGGGAAGTGTTCTGCTGTGCCAAGACTCGTGCTGCGCACGCTTTGTGGTTGGAGTGAGAAACAGGTTCCTTGGTGTTTTCTGCGAAACGCTTTAGCAGCCCGTTGGTGCTAGTATGGAGTCAGGGGATGGATGAAGCGGAGAGCCCCGTTTGGAGTGCGGCTGCAAAGGGCATGCCAAGGGAAGTGTTCTGCTGTGCCAAGACTCGTGCTGCGCACGCTTTG
The DNA here is from genome assembly GCF_059628265.1 of Tinamus guttatus. NCBI lineage: Eukaryota > Metazoa > Chordata > Aves > Tinamiformes > Tinamidae > Tinamus > Tinamus guttatus. The sequence continues at coordinate 18,155 of NW_028289274.1, read as the reverse complement.
TGGTTGGAGTGAGAAACAGGTTCCTTGGTGTTTTCTGCGAAACGCTTTAGCAGCCCGTTGGTGCTAGTATGGAGTCAGGGGATGGATGAAGCAGAGAGCCCCGTTTGGAGTGAGGCTGCAAAGGGCATGCCAAGGGAAGTGTTCTGCTGTGCCAAGACTCGTGCTGCGCACGCTTTGTGGTTGGAGTGAGAAACAGGTTCCTTGGTGTTTTCTGCGAAATGCTTTAGCAGCCCGTTGGTGCTAGTATGCAGTCAGGGGATGGATGAAGCGGAGAGGCCCGTTTGGAGTGCGGCTGCAAAGGGCATGCCAAGGGAAGTGTTCTGCTGTGCCAAGACTCGTGCTGCGCACGCTTTGTGGTTGGAGTGAGAAACAGGTTCCTTGGTGTTTTCTGCGAAACGCTTTAGCAGCCCGTTGGTGCTAGTATGGAGTCAGGGGCTGGATGAAGTGGAGAGGCCCGTTTGGAGTGCGGCTGCAAAGGGCATGCCAAGGGAAGTGTTCTGCTGTGCCAAGACTCGTGCTGCGCACGCTTTGTGGTTGGAGTGAGAAACAGGTTCCTTGGTGTTTTCTGCGAAACGCTTTAGCAGCCCGTTGGTGCTAGTATGGAGTCAGGGGCTGGATGAAGCGGAGAGGCCCGTTTGGAGTGAGGCTGCAAAGGGCATGCCAAGGGAAGTGTTCTGCTGTGCCAAGACTCGTGCTGCGCACGCTTTGTGGTTGGAGTGAGAAACAGGTTCCTTGGTGTTTTCTGCAAAACGCTTTAGCAGCCCGTTGGTGCTAGTATGGAGTCAGGGGATGGATGAAGCGGAGAGGCCCGTTTGGAGTGAGGCTGCAAAGGGCATGCCAAGGGAAGTGTTCTGCTGTGCCAAGACTCGTGCTGCGCACGCTTTGTGGTTGGAGTGAGAAACAGGTTCCTTGGTGTTTTCTGCAAAACGCTTTAGCAGCCCGTTGGTGCTAGTATGGAGTCAGGGGATGGATGAAGCGGAGAGCCCCGTTTGGAGTGCGGCTGCAAAGGGCATGCCAAGGGAAGTGTTCTGCTGTGCCAAGACTCGTGCTGCGCACGCTTTGTGGTTGGAGTGAGAAACAGGTTCCTTGGTGTTTTCTGCGAAACGCTTTAGCAGCCCGTTGGTGCTAGTATGGAGTCAGGGGATGGATGAAGCGGAGAGCCCCGTTTGGAGTGCGGCTGCAAAGGGCATGCCAAGGGAAGTGTTCTGCTGTGCCAAGACTCGTGCTGCGCACGCTTTGTGGTTGGAGTGAGAAACAGGTTCCTTGGTGTTTTCTGCGAAACGCTTTAGCAGCCCGTTGGTGCTAGTATGGAGTCAGGGGATGGATGAAGCGGAGAGGCCCGTTTGGAGTGAGGCTGCAAAGGGCATGCCAAGGGAAGTGTTCTGCTGTGCCAAGACTCGTGCTGCGCACGCTTTGTGGTTGGAGTGAGAAACAGGTTCCTTGGTGTTTTCTGCGAAACGCTTTAGCAGCCCGTTGGTGCTAGTATGGAGTCAGGGGCTGGATGAAGCGGAGAGGCCCGTTTGGAGTGCGGCTGCAAAGGGCATGCCAAGGGAAGTGTTCTGCTGTGCCAAGACTCGTGCTGCGCACGCTTTGTGGTTGGAGTGAGAAACAGGTTCCTTGGTGTTTTCTGCGAAACGCTTTAGCAGCCCGTTGGTGCTAGTATGGAGTCAGGGGCTGGATGAAGCGGAGAGCCCCGTTCGGAGTGAGGCTGCAAAGGGCATGCCAAGGGAAGTGTTCTGCTGTGCCAAGACTCGTGCTGCGCACGCTTTGTGGTTGGAGTGAGAAACAGGTTCCTTGGTGTTTTCTGCGAAACGCTTTAGCAGCCCGTTGGTGCTAGTAGGGAGTCAGGGGCTGGATGAAGCGGAGAGCCCCGTTTGGAGTGAGGCTGCAAAGGGCATGCCAAGGGAAGTGTTCTGCTGTGCCAAGACTCGTGCTGCGCACGCTTTGTGGTTGGAGTGAGAAACAGGTTCCTTGGTGTTTTCTGCGAAACGCTTTAGCAGCCCGTTGGTGCTAGTATGGAGTCAGGGGATGGATGAAGCGGAGAGCCCCGTTTGGAGTGAGGCTGCAAAGGGCATGCCAAGGGAAGTGTTCTGCTGTGCCAAGACTCGTGCTGCGCACGCTTTGTGGTTGGAGTGAGAAACAGGTTCCTTGGTGTTTTCTGCGAAACGCTTTAGCAGCCCGTTGGTGCTAGTATGGAGTCAGGGGCTGGATGAAGCGGAGAGCCCCGTTTGGAGTGAGGCTGCAAAGGGCATGCCAAGGGAAGTGTTCTGCTGTGCCAAGACTCGTGCTGCGCACGCTTTGTGGTTGGAGTGAGAAACAGGTTCCTTGTTGTTTTCTGCGAAACGCTTTAGCAGCCCGTTGGTGCTAGTATGGAGTCAGGGGAAGGATGAAGCGGAGAGCCCCGTTTGGAGTGAGGCTGCAAAGGGCATGCCAAGGGAAGTGTTCTGCTGTGCCAAGACTCGTGCTGCGCACGCTTTGTGGTTGCAGTGAGAGACAGGTTCCTTGGTGTTTTCTGCGAAACGCTTTAGCAGCCCGTTGGTGCTAGTATGGAGTCAGGGGATGGATGAAGCGGAGAGGCCCGTTTGGAGTGAGGCTGCAAAGGGCATGCCAAGGGAAGTGTTCTGCTGTGCCAAGACTCGTGCTGCGCACGCTTTGTGGTTGCAGTGAGAAACAGGTTCCTTGGTGTTTTCTGCGAAACACTTTAGCAGCCCGTTGGTGCTAGTATGGAGTCAGGGGATGGATGAAGCGGAGAGGCCCGTTTGGAGTGCGGCTGCAAAGGGCATGCCAAGGGAAGTGTTCTGCTGTGCCAAGACTCGTGCTGCGCACGCTTTGTGGTTGGAGTGAGAAACAGGTTCCTTGGTGTTTTCTGCGAAACGCTTTAGCAGCCCGTTGGTGCTAGTATGGAGTCAGGGGCTGGATGAAGCGGAGAGCCCCGTTTGGAGTGAGGCTGCAAAGGGCATGCCAAGGGAAGTGTTCTGCTGTGCCAAGACTCGTGCTGCGCACGCTTTGTGGTTGGAGTGAGAAACAGGTTCCTTGGTGTTTTCTGCGAAACGCTTTAGCAGCCCGTTGGTGCTAGTATGGAGTCAGGGGCTGGATGAAGCGGAGAGCCCCGTTTGGAGTGAGGCTGCAAAGGGCATGCCAAGGGAAGTGTTCTGCTGTGCCAAGACTCGTGCTGCGCACGCTTTGTGGTTGGAGTGAGAAACAGGTTCCTTGGTGTTTTCTGCGAAACGCTTTAGCAGCCCGTTGGTGCTAGTATGGAGTCAGGGGCTGGATGAAGCGGAGAGGCCCGTTTGGAGTGAGGCTGCAAAGGGCATGCCAAGGGAAGTGTTCTGCTGTGCCAAGACTCGTGCTGCACACGCTTTGTGGTTGCAGTGAGAAACAGGTTCCTTGGTGTTTTCTGCGAAACGCTTTAGCAGCCCGTTGGTGCTAGTATGGAGTCAGGGGATGGATGAAGCGGAGAGGCCCGTTTGGAGTGCGGCTGCAAAGGGCATGCCAAGGGAAGTGTTCTGCTGTGCCAAGACTCGTGCTGCGCACGCTTTGTGGTTGGAGTGAGAAACAGGTTCCTTGGTGTTTTCTGCGAAACGCTTTAGCAGCCCGTTGGTGCTAGTATGGAGTCAGGGGATGGATGAAGCGGAGAGGCCCGTTTGGAGTGAGGCTGCAAAGGGCATGCCAAGGGAAGTGTTCTGCTGTGCCAAGACTCGTGCTGCGCACGCTTTGTGGTTGGAGTGAGAAACAGGTTCCTTGGTGTTTTCTGCGAAACGCTTTAGCAGCCCGTTGGTGCTAGTATGGAGTCAGGGGATGGATGAAGCGGAGAGCCCCGTTTGGAGTGAGGCTGCAAAGGGCATGCCAAGGGAAGTGTTCTGCTGTGCCAAGACTCGTGCTGCGCACGCTTTGTGGTTGGAGTGAGAAACAGGTTCCTTGGTGTTTTCTGCGAAACGCTTTAGCAGCCCGTTGGTGCTAGTATGGAGTCAGGGGCTGGATGAAGCGGAGAGCCCCGTTTGGAGTGAGGCTGCAAAGGGCATGCCAAGGGAAGTGTTCTGCTGTGCCAAGACTCGTGCTGCGCACGCTTTGTGGTTGGAGTGAGAAACAGCTTCCTTGGTGTTTTCTGCGAAACGCTTTAGCAGCCCGTTGGTGCTAGTATGGAGTCAGGGGATGGATGAAGCGGAGAGCCCCGTTTGGAGTGAGGCTGCAAAGGGCATGCCAAGGGAAGTGTTCTGCTGTGCCAAGACTCGTGCTGCGCACGCTTTGTGGTTGGAGCGAGAAACAGGTTCCTTGGTGTTTTCTGCGAAACGCTTTAGCAGCCCGTTGGTGCTAGTATGGAGTCAGGGGATGGATGAAGCGGAGAGGCCCGTTTGGAGTGAGGCTGCAAAGGGCATGCCAAGGGAAGTGTTCTGCTGTGCCAAGACTCGTGCTGCGCACGCTTTGTGGTTGGAGTGAGAAACAGGTTCCTTGGTGTTTTCTGCGAAACGCTTTAGCAGCCCGTTGGTGCTAGTATGGAGTCAGGGGATGGATGAAGCGGAGAGGCCCGTTTGGAGTGAGGATGCAAAGGGCATGCCAAGAGAAGTGTTCTGCTGTGCCAAGACTCGTGCTGCGCACGCTTTGTGGTTGGAGTGAGAAACAGCTTCCTTGGTGTTTTCTGCGAAACGCTTTAGCAGCCCGTTGGTGCTAGTATGGAGTCAGGGGCTGGATGAAGCGGAGAGCCCCGTTTGGAGTGCGGCTGCAAAGGGCATGCCAAGGGAAGTGTTCTGCTGTGCCAAGACTCGTGCTGCGCACGCTTTGTGGTTGGAGTGAGAAACAGCTTCCTTGGTGTTTTCTGCGAAACGCTTTAGCAGCCCGTTGGTGCTAGTATGGAGTGAGGGGATGGATGAAGCGGAGAGCCCCGTTTGGAGTGAGGCTGCAAAGGGCATGCCAAGGGAAGTGTTCTGCTGTGCCAAGACTCGTGCTGCGCACGCTTTGTGGTTGGAGTGAGAAACAGGTTCCTTGGTGTTTTCTGCGAAATGCTTTAGCAGCCCGTTGGTGCTAGTATGGAGTCAGGGGATGGATGAAGCGGAGAGGCCCGTTTGGAGTGCGGCTGCAAAGGGCATGCCAAGGGAAGTGTTCTGCTGTGCCAAGACTCGTGCTGCGCACGCTTTGTGGTTGGAGTGAGAAACAGCTTCCTTGGTGTTTTCTGCGAAACGCTTTAGCAGCCCGTTGGTGCTAGTATGGAGTCAGGGGATGGATGAAGCGGAGAGCCCCGTTTGGAGTGCGGCTGCAAAGGGCATGCCAAGGGAAGTGTTCTGCTGTGCCAAGACTCGTGCTGCGCACGCTTTGTGGTTGGAGTGAGAAACAGGTTCCTTGGTGTTTTCTGCGAAACGCTTTAGCAGCCCGTTGGTGCTAGTATGGAGTCAGGGGATGGATGAAGCGGAGAGCCCCGTTTGGAGTGAGGCTGCAAAGGGCATGCCAAGGGAAGTGTTCTGCTGTGCCAAGACTCGTGCTGCGCACGCTTTGTGGTTGGAGTGAGAAACAGGTTCCTTGGTGTTTTCTGCGAAATGCTTTAGCAGCCCGTTGGTGCTAGTATGCAGTCAGGGGATGGATGAAGCGGAGAGGCCCGTTTGGAGTGCGGCTGCAAAGGGCATGCCAAGGGAAGTGTTCTGCTGTGCCAAGACTCGTGCTGCGCACGCTTTGTGGTTGGAGTGAGAAACAGGTTCCTTGGTGTTTTCTGCGAAACGCTTTAGCAGCCCGTTGGTGCTTGTATGGAGTCAGGGGATGGATGAAGCGGAGAGCCCCGTTTGGAGTGCGGCTGCAAAGGGCATGCCAAGGGAAGTGTTCTGCTGTGCCAAGACTCGTGCTGCGCACGCTTTGTGGTTGGAGTGAGAAACAGGTTCCTTGGTGTTTTCTGCGAAACGCTTTAGCAGCCCGTTGGTGCTAGTATGGAGTCAGGGGCTGGATGAAGCGGAGAGCCCCGTTTGGAGTGAGGCTGCAAAGGGCATGCCAAGGGAAGTGTTCTGCTGTGCCAAGACTCGTGCTGCGCACGCTTTGTGGTTGGAGTGAGAAACAGGTTCCTTGGTGTTTTCTGCGAAATGCTTTAGCAGCCCGTTGGTGCTAGTATGCAGTCAGGGGATGGATGAAGCGGAGAGGCCCGTTTGGAGTGCGGCTGCAAAGGGCATGCCAAGGGAAGTGTTCTGCTGTGCCAAGACTCGTGCTGCGCACGCTTTGTGGTTGGAGTGAGAAACAGGTTCCTTGGTGTTTTCTGCGAAACGCTTTAGCAGCCCGTTGGTGCTAGTATGGAGTCAGGGGCTGGATGAAGTGGAGAGGCCCGTTTGGAGTGCGGCTGCAAAGGGCATGCCAAGGGAAGTGTTCTGCTGTGCCAAGACTCGTGCTGCGCACGCTTTGTGGTTGGAGTGAGAAACAGGTTCCTTGGTGTTTTCTGCGAAACGCTTTAGCAGCCCGTTGGTGCTAGTATGGAGTCAGGGGCTGGATGAAGCGGAGAGTCCCGTTTGGAGTGAGGCTGCAAAGGGCATGCCAAGGGAAGTGTTCTGCTGTGCCAAGACTCGTGCTGCGCACGCTTTGTGGTTGGAGTGAGAAACAGGTTCCTTGGTGTTTTCTGCAAAACGCTTTAGCAGCCCGTTGGTGCTAGTATGGAGTCAGGGGATGGATGAAGCGGAGAGCCCCGTTTGGAGTGAGGCTGCAAAGGGCATGCCAAGGGAAGTGTTCTGCTGTGCCAAGACTCGTGCTGCGCACGCTTTGTGGTTGGAGTGAGAAACAGGTTCCTTGGTGTTTTCTGAGAAACGCTTTAGCAGCCCGTTGGTGCTAGTATGGAGTCAGGGGCTGGATGAAGCGGAGAGCCCCGTTTGGAGTGAGGCTGCAAAGGGCATGCCAAGGGAAGTGTTCTGCTGTGCCAAGACTCGTGCTGCGCACGCTTTGTGGTTGGAGTGAGAAACAGGTTCCTTGGTGTTTTCTGCGAAACGCTTTAGCAGCCCGTTGGTGCTAGTATGGAGTCAGGGGCTGGATGAAGCGGAGAGCCCCGTTTGGAGTGAGGCTGCAAAGGGCATGCCAAGGGAAGTGTTCTGCTGTGCCAAGACTCGTGCTGCGCACGCTTTGTGGTTGGAGTGAGAAACAGGTTCCTTGGTGTTTTCTGCGAAACGCTTTAGCAGCCCGTTGGTGCTAGTATGGAGTCAGGGGATGGATGAAGCGGAGAGCCCCGTTTGGAGTGCGGCTGCAAAGGGCATGCCAAGGGAAGTGTTCTGCTGTGCCAAGACTCGTGCTGCGCACGCTTTGTGGTTGGAGTGAGAAACAGGTTCCTTGGTGTTTTCTGCGAAACGCTTTAGCAGCCCGTTGGTGCTAGTATGGAGTCAGGGGCTGGATGAAGCGGAGAGGCCCGTTTGGAGTGCGGCTGCAAAGGGCATGCCAAGGGAAGTGTTCTGCTGTGCCAAGACTCGTGCTGCGCACGCTTTGTGGTTGGAGTGAGAAACAGGTTCCTTGGTGTTTTCTGCGAAACGCTTTAGCAGCCCGTTGGTGCTAGTATGGAGTCAGGGGCTGGATGAAGCGGAGAGCCCCGTTTGGAGTGAGGCTGCAAAGGGCATGCCAAGGGAAGTGTTCTGCTGTGCCAAGACTCGTGCTGCGCACGCTTTGTGGTTGGAGTGAGAAACAGGTTCCTTGGTGTTTTCTGCGAAACGCTTTAGCAGCCCGTTGGTGCTAGTATGGAGTCAGGGGCTGGATGAAGCGGAGAGCCCCGTTTGGAGTGAGGCTGCAAAGGGCATGCCAAGGGAAGTGTTCTGCTGTGCCAAGACTCGTGCTGCGCACGCTTTGTGGTTGGAGTGAGAAACAGGTTCCTTGGTGTTTTCTGCGAAACGCTTTAGCAGCCCGTTGGTGCTAGTATGGAGTCAGGGGCTGGATGAAGCGGAGAGCCCCGTTTGGAGTGAGGCTGCAAAGGGCATGCCAAGGGAAGTGTTTTGCTGTGCCAAGACTCGTGCTGCGCACGCTTTGTGGTTGGAGTGAGAAACAGGTTCCTTGGTGTTTTCTGCGAAACGCTTTAGCAGCCCGTTGGTGCTAGTATGGAGTCAGGGGATGGATGAAGCGGAGAGCCCCGTTTGGAGTGCGGCTGCAAAGGGCATGCCAAGGGAAGTGTTCTGCTGTGCCAAGACTCGTGCTGCGCACGCTTTGTGGTTGGAGTGAGAAACAGGTTCCTTGGTGTTTTCTGCGAAACGCTTTAGCAGCCCGTTGGTGCTAGTATGGAGTCAGGGGATGGATGAAGCGGAGAGCCCCGTTTGGAGTGAGGCTGCAAAGGGCATGCCAAGGGAAGTGTTCTGCTGTGCCAAGACTCGTGCTGCGCACGCTTTGTGGTTGGAGTGAGAAACAGGTTCCTTGGTGTTTTCTGCGAAACGCTTTAGCAGCCCGTTGGTGCTAGTATGGAGTCAGGGGATGGATGAAGCGGAGAGCCCCGTTTGGAGTGAGGCTGCAAAGGGCATGCCAAGGGAAGTGTTCTGCTGTGCCAAGACTCGTGCTGCGCACGCTTTGTGGTTGGAGTGAGAAACAGGTTCCTTGGTGTTTTCTGCGAAACGCTTTAGCAGCCCGTTGGTGCTAGTATGGAGTTAGGGGCTGGATGAAGCGGAGAGCCCCGTTTGGAGTGAGGCTGCAAAGGGCATGCCAAGGGAAGTGTTCTGCTGTGCCAAGACTCGTGCTGCGCACGCTTTGTGGTTGGAGTGAGAAACAGGTTCCTTGGTGTTTTCTGCGAAACGCTTTAGCAGCCCGTTGGTGCTAGTATGGAGTCAGGGGCTGGATGAAGCGGAGAGCCCCGTTTGGAGTGAGGCTGCAAAGGGCATGCCAAGGGAAGTGTTCTGCTGTGCCAAGACTCGTGCTGCGCACGCTTTGTGGTTGGAGTGAGAAACAGGTTCCTTGGTGTTTTCTGCGAAACGCTTTAGCAGCCCGTTGGTGCTAGTATGGAGTCAGGGGCTGGATGAAGCGGAGAGCCCCGTTTGGAGTGAGGCTGCAAAGGGCATGCCAAGGGAAGTGTTCTGCTGTGCCAAGACTCGTGCTGCGCACGCTTTGTGGTTGGAGTGAGAAACAGGTTCCTTGGTGTTTTCTGCGAAACGCTTTAGCAGCCCGTTGGTGCTAGTATGGAGTCAGGGGCTGGATGAAGCGGAGAGCCCCGTTTGGAGTGAGGCTGCAAAGGGCATGCCAAGGGAAGTGTTCTGCTGTGCCAAGACTCGTGCTGCGCACGCTTTGTGGTTGGAGTGAGAAACAGGTTCCTTGGTGTTTTCTGCGAAACGCTTTAGCAGCCCGTTGGTGCTAGTATGGAGTCAGGGGATGGATGAAGCGGAGAGCCCCGTTTGGAGTGAGGCTGCAAAGGGCATGCCAAGGGAAGTGTTCTGCTGTGCCAAGACTCGTGCTGCGCCCGCTTTGTGGTTGGAGTGAGAAACAGGTTCCTTGGTGTTTTCTGCGAAACGCTTTAGCAGCCCGTTGGTGCTAGTATGGAGTCAGGGGCTGGATGAAGCGGAGAGCCCCGTTTGGAGTGAGGCTGCAAAGGGCATGCCAAGGGAAGTGTTCTGCTGTGCCAAGACTCGTGCTGCGCACGCTTTGTGGTTGGAGTGAGAAACAGCTTCCTTGGTGTTTTCTGCGAAACGCTTTAGCAGCCCGTTGGTGCTAGTATGGAGTCAGGGGCTGGATGAAGCGGAGAGCCCCGTTTGGAGTGAGGCTGCAAAGGGCATGCCAAGGGAAGTGTTCTGCTGTGCCAAGACTCGTGCTGCGCACGCTTTGTGGTTGGAGTGAGAAACAGGTTCCTTGGTGTTTTCTGCGAAACGCTTTAGCAGCCCGTTGGTGCTAGTATGGAGTCAGGGGCTGGATGAAGCGGAGAGCCCCGTTTGGAGTGAGGCTGCAAAGGGCATGCCAAGGGAAGTGTTCTGCTGTGCCAAGACTCGTGCTGCGCACGCTTTGTGGTTGGAGTGAGAAACAGGTTCCTTGGTGTTTTCTGCGAAACGCTTTAGCAGCCCGTTGGTGCTAGTATGGAGTCAGGGGCTGGATGAAGCGGAGAGCCCCGTTTGGAGTGAGGCTGCAAAGGGCATGCCAAGGGAAGTGTTCTGCTGTGCCAAGACTCGTGCTGCGCACGCTTTGTGGTTGGAGTGAGAAACAGGTTCCTTGGTGTTTTCTGCGAAACGCTTTAGCAGCCCGTTGGTGCTAGTATGGAGTCAGGGGCTGGATGAAGCGGAGAGCCCCGTTTGGAGTGAGGCTGCAAAGGGCATGCCAAGGGAAGTGTTCTGCTGTGCCAAGACTCGTGCTGCGCACGCTTTGTGGTTGGAGTGAGAAACAGGTTCCTTGGTGTTTTCTGCGAAACGCTTTAGCAGCCCGTTGGTGCTAGTATGGAGTCAGGGGCTGGATGAAGCGGAGAGCCCCGTTTGGAGTGAGGCTGCAAAGGGCATGCCAAGGGAAGTGTTCTGCTGTGCCAAGACTCGTGCTGCGCACGCTTTGTGGTTGGAGTGAGAAACAGGTTCCTTGGTGTTTTCTGCGAAACGCTTTAGCAGCCCGTTGGTGCTAGTATGGAGTCAGGGGCTGGATGAAGCGGAGAGGCCCGTTTGGAGTGCGGCTGCAAAGGGCATGCCAAGGGAAGTGTTCTGCTGTGCCAAGACTCGTGCTGCGCACGCTTTGTGGTTGGAGTGAGAAACAGGTTCCTTGGTGTTTTCTGCGAAACGCTTTAGCAGCCCGTTGGTGCTAGTATGGAGTCAGGGGCTGGATGAAGCGGAGAGCCCCGTTTGGAGTGAGGCTGCAAAGGGCATGCCAAGGGAAGTGTTCTGCTGTGCCAAGACTCGTGCTGCGCACGCTTTGTGGTTGGAGTGAGAAACAGGTTCGTTGGTGTTTTCTGCGAAACGCTTTAGCAGCCCGTTGGTGCTAGTATGGAGTCAGGGGCTGGATGAAGCGGAGAGCCCCGTTTGGAGTGAGGCTGCAAAGGGCATGCCAAGGGAAGTGTTCTGCTGTGCCAAGACTCGTGCTGCGCACGCTTTGTGGTTGGAGTGAGAAACAGGTTCCTTGGTGTTTTCTGCGAAACGCTTTAGCAGCCCGTTGGTGCTAGTATGGAGTCAGGGGCTGGATGAAGCGGAGAGCCCCGTTTGGACTGAGGCTGCAAAGGGCATGCCAAGGGAAGTGTTTTGCTGTGCCAAGACTCGTGCTGCGCACGCTTTGTGGTTGGAGTGAGAAACAGGTTCCTTGGTGTTTTCTGCGGAATGCTTTAGCAGCCCGTTGGTGCTAGTATGGAGTCAGGGGATGGATGAAGCGGAGAGCCCCGTTTGGAGTGCGGCTGCAAAGGGCATGCCAAGGGAAGTGTTCTGCTGTGCCAAGACTCGTGCTGCGCACGCTTTGTGGTTGGAGTGAGAAACAGGTTCCTTGGTGTTTTCTGCGAAACGCTTTAGCAGCCCGTTGGTGCTAGTATGGAGTCAGGGGATGGATGAAGCGGAGAGCCCCGTTTGGAGTGAGGCTGCAAAGGGCATGCCAAGGGAAGTGTTCTGCTGTGCCAAGGCTCGTGCTGCGCACGCTTTGTGGTTGGAGTGAGAAACAGGTTCCTTGGTGTTTTCTGCGAAACGCTTTAGCAGCCCGTTGGTGCTAGTATGGAGTCAGGGGATGGATGAAGCGGAGAGCCCCGTTTGGAGTGAGGCTGCAAAGGGCATGCCAAGGGAAGTGTTCTGCTGTGCCAAGACTCGTGCTGCGCACGCTTTGTGGTTGGAGTGAGAAACAGGTTCCTTGGTGTTTTCTGCGAAACGCTTTAGCAGCCCGTTGGTGCTAGTATGGAGTTAGGGGCTGGATGAAGCGGAGAGCCCCGTTTGGAGTGAGGCTGCAAAGGGCATGCCAAGGGAAGTGTTCTGCTGTGCCAAGACTCGTGCTGCGCACGCTTTGTGGTTGGAGTGAGAAACAGGTTCCTTGGTGTTTTCTGCGAAACGCTTTAGCAGCCCGTTGGTGCTAGTATGGAGTCAGGGGCTGGATGAAGCGGAGAGCCCCGTTTGGAGTGAGGCTGCAAAGGGCATGCCAAGGGAAGTGTTCTGCTGTGCCAAGACTCGTGCTGCGCACGCTTTGTGGTTGGAGTGAGAAACAGGTTCCTTGGTGTTTTCTGCGAAACGCTTTAGCAGCCCGTTGGTGCTAGTATGGAGTCAGGGGCTGGATGAAGCGGAGAGCCCCGTTTGGAGTGAGGCTGCAAAGGGCATGCCAAGGGAAGTGTTCTGCTGTGCCAAGACTCGTGCTGCGCACGCTTTGTGGTTGGAGTGAGAAACAGGTTCCTTGGTGTTTTCTGCGAAACGCTTTAGCAGCCCGTTGGTGCTAGTATGGAGTCAGGGGATGGATGAAGCGGAGAGCCCCGTTTGGAGTGAGGCTGCAAAGGGCATGCCAAGGGAAGTGTTCTGCTGTGCCAAGACTCGTGCTGCGCACGCTTTGTGGTTGGAGTGAGAAACAGGTTCCTTGGTGTTTTCTGCGAAACGCTTTAGCAGCCCGTTGGTGCTAGTATGGAGTCAGGGGATGGATGAAGCGGAGAGCCCCGTTTGGAGTGAGGCTGCAAAGGGCATGCCAAGGGAAGTGTTCTGCTGTGCCAAGACTCGTGCTGCGCACGCTTTGTGGTTGGAGTGAGAAACAGGTTCCTTGGTGTTTTCTGCGAAACGCTTTAGCAGCCCGTTGGTGCTAGTATGGAGTCAGGGGATGGATGAAGCGGAGAGCCCCGTTTGGAGTGAGGCTGCAAAGGGCATGCCAAGGGAAGTGTTCTGCTGTGCCAAGACTCGTGCTGCGCACGCTTTGTGGTTGGAGTGAGAAACAGGTTCCTTGGTGTTTTCTGCGAAACGCTTTAGCAGCCCGTTGGTGCTAGTATGGAGTTAGGGGCTGGATGAAGCGGAGAGCCCCGTTTGGAGTGAGGCTGCAAAGGGCATGCCAAGGGAAGTGTTCTGCTGTGCCAAGACTCGTGCTGCGCACGCTTTGTGGTTGGAGTGAGAAACAGGTTCCTTGGTGTTTTCTGCGAAACGCTTTAGCAGCCCGTTGGTGCTAGTATGGAGTCAGGGGCTGGATGAAGCGGAGAGCCCCGTTTGGAGTGAGGCTGCAAAGGGCATGCCAAGGGAAGTGTTCTGCTGTGCCAAGACTCGTGCTGCGCACGCTTTGTGGTTGGAGTGAGAAACAGGTTCCTTGGTGTTTTCTGCGAAACGCTTTAGCAGCCCGTTGGTGCTAGTATGGAGTCAGGGGCTGGATGAAGCGGAGAGCCCCGTTTGGAGTGAGGCTGCAAAGGGCATGCCAAGGGAAGTGTTCTGCTGTGCCAAGACTCGTGCTGCGCACGCTTTGTGGTTGGAGTGAGAAACAGGTTCCTTGGTGTTTTCTGCGAAACGCTTTAGCAGCCCGTTGGTGCTAGTATGGAGTCAGGGGATGGATGAAGCGGAGAGCCCCGTTTGGAGTGAGGCTGCAAAGGGCATGCCAAGGGAAGTGTTCTGCTGTGCCAAGACTCGTGCTGCGCACGCTTTGTGGTTGGAGTGAGAAACAGGTTCCTTGGTGTTTTCTGCGAAACGCTTTAGCAGCCCGTTGGTGCTAGTATGGAGTCAGGGGCTGGATGAAGCGGAGAGCCCCGTTTGGAGTGAGGCTGCAAAGGGCATGCCAAGGGAAGTGTTCTGCTGTGCCAAGACTCGTGCTGCGCACGCTTTGTGGTTGGAGTGAGAAACAGGTTCCTTGGTGTTTTCTGCGAAACGCTTTAGCAGCCCGTTGGTGCTAGTATGGAGTCAGGGGCTGGATGAAGCGGAGAGCCCCGTTTGGAGTGAGGCTGCAAAGGGCATGCCAAGGGAAGTGTTCTGCTGTGCCAAGACTCGTGCTGCGCACGCTTTGTGGTTGGAGTGAGAAACAGGTTCCTTGGTGTTTTCTGCGAAACGCTTTAGCAGCCCGTTGGTGCTAGTATGGAGTCAGGGGCTGGATGAAGCGGAGAGCCCCGTTTGGAGTGAGGCTGCAAAGGGCATGCCAAGGGAAGTGTTCTGCTGTGCCAAGACTCGTGCTGCGCACGCTTTGTGGTTGGAGTGAGAAACAGGTTCCTTGGTGTTTTCTGCGAAACGCTTTAGCAGCCCGTTGGTGCTAGTATGGAGTCAGGGGCTGGATGAAGCGGAGAGGCCCGTTTGGAGTGCGGCTGCAAAGGGCATGCCAAGGGAAGTGTTCTGCTGTGCCAAGACTCGTGCTGCGCACGCTTTGTGGTTGGAGTGAGAAACAGGTTCCTTGGTGTTTTCTGCGAAACGCTTTAGCAGCCCGTTGGTGCTAGTATGGAGTCAGGGGATGGATGAAGCGGAGAGCCCCGTTTGGAGTGAGGCTGCAAAGGGCATGCCAAGGGAAGTGTTCTGCTGTGCCAAGACTCGTGCTGCGCACGCTTTGTGGTTGGAGTGAGAAACAGGTTCCTTGGTGTTTTCTGCGAAACGCTTTAGCAGCCCGTTGGTACTAGTATGGAGTCAGGGGATGGATGAAGCGGAGAGCCCCGTTTGGAGTGCAGCTGCAAAGGGCATGCCAAGGGAAGTGTTCTGCTGTGCCAAGACTCGTGCTGCGCACGCTTTGTGGTTGGAGTGAGAAACAGGTTCCTTGGTGTTTTCTGCGAAACGCTTTAGCAGCCCGTTGGTGCTAGTATGGAGTCAGGGGCTGGATGAAGCGGAGAGCCCCGTTTGGAGTGAGGCTGCAAAGGGCATGCCAAGGGAAGTGTTCTGCTGTGCCAAGACTCGTGCTGCGCACGCTTTGTGGTTGCAGTGAGAAACAGGTTCCTTGGTGTTTTCTGCGAAACGCTTTAGCAGCCCGTTGGTGCTAGTATGGAGTCAGGGGATGGATGAAGCGGAGAGCCCCGTTTGGAGTGAGGCTGCAAAGGGCATGCCAAGGGAAGTGTTCTGCTGTGCCAAGACTCGTGCTGCGCACGCTTTGTGGTTGCAGTGAGAAACAGGTTCCTTGGTGTTTTCTGCGAAACGCTTTAGCAGCCCGTTGGTGCTAGTATGGAGTCAGGGGCTGGATGAAGCGGAGAGCCCCGTTTGGAGTGAGGCTGCAAAGGGCATGCCAAGGGAAGTGTTCTGCTGTGCCAAGACTCGTGCTGCGCCCGCTTTGTGGTTGGAGTGAGAAACAGGTTCCTTGGTGTTTTCTGCGAAACGCTTTAGCAGCCCGTTGGTGCTAGTATGGAGTCAGGGGATGGATGAAGCGGAGAGCCCCGTTTGGAGTGAGGCTGCAAAGGGCATGCCAAGGGAAGTGTTCTGCTGTGCCAAGACTCGTGCTGCGCACGCTTTGTGGTTGGAGTGAGAAACAGGTTCCTTGGTGTTTTCTGCGAAACGCTTTAGCAGCCCGTTGGTGCTAGTATGGAGTCAGGGGATGGATGAAGCGGAGAGCCCCGTTTGGAGTGAGGCTGCAAAGGGCATGCCAAGGGAAGTGTTCTGCTGTGCCAAGACTCGTGCTGCGCACGCTTTGTGGTTGGAGTGAGAAACAGGTTCCTTGGTGTTTTCTGCGAAACGCTTTAGCAGCCCGTTGGTGCTAGTATGGAGTCAGGGGCTGGATGAAGCGGAGAGCCCCGTTTGGAGTGAGGCTGCAAAGGGCATGCCAAGGGAAGTGTTCTGCTGTGCCAAGACTCGTGCTGCGCACGCTTTGTGGTTGGAGTGAGAAACAGGTTCCTTGGTGTTTTCTGCGAAACGCTTTAGCAGCCCGTTGGTGCTAGTATGGAGTCAGGGGCTGGATGAAGCGGAGAGGCCCGTTTGGAGTGCGGCTGCAAAGGGCATGCCAAGGGAAGTGTTCTGCTGTGCCAAGACTCGTGCTGCGCACGCTTTGTGGTTGGAGTGAGAAACAGGTTCCTTGGTGTTTTCTGCGAAACGCTTTAGCAGCCCGTTGGTGCTAGTATGGAGTCAGGGGCTGGATGAAGCGGAGAGCCCCGTTTGGAGTGAGGCTGCAAAGGGCATGCCAAGGGAAGTGTTCTGCTGTGCCAAGACTCGTGCTGCGCACGCTTTGTGGTTGGAGTGAGAAACAGGTTCCTTGGTGTTTTCTGCGAAACGCTTTAGCAGCCCGTTGGTGCTAGTATGGAGTCAGGGGCTGGATGAAGCGGAGAGCCCCGTTTGGAGTGAGGCTGCAAAGGGCATGCCAAGGGAAGTGTTCTGCTGTGCCAAGACTCGTGCTGCGCACGCTTTGTGGTTGGAGTGAGAAACAGGTTCCTTGGTGTTTTCTGCGAAACGCTTTAGCAGCCCGTTGGTGCTAGTATGGAGTCAGGGGCTGGATGAAGCGGAGAGCCCCGTTTGGAGTGAGGCTGCAAAGGGCATGCCAAGGGAAGTGTTTTGCTGTGCCAAGACTCGTGCTGCGCACGCTTTGTGGTTGGAGTGAGAAACAGGTTCCTTGGTGTTTTCTGCGAAACGCTTTAGCAGCCCGTTGGTGCTAGTATGGAGTCAGGGGATGGATGAAGCGGAGAGCCCCGTTTGGAGTGCGGCTGCAAAGGGCATGCCAAGGGAAGTGTTCTGCTGTGCCAAGACTCGTGCTGCGCACGCTTTGTGGTTGGAGTGAGAAACAGGTTCGTTGGTGTTTTCTGCGAAACGCTTTAGCAGCCCGTTGGTGCTAGTATGGAGTCAGGGGATGGATGAAGCGGAGAGCCCCGTTTGGAGTGAGGCTGCAAAGGGCATGCCAAGGGAAGTGTTCTGCTGTGCCAAGACTCGTGCTGCGCACGCTTTGTGGTTGGAGTGAGAAACAGGTTCCTTGGTGTTTTCTGCGAAACGCTTTAGCAGCCCGTTGGTGCTAGTATGGAGTCAGGGGATGGATGAAGCGGAGAGCCCCGTTTGGAGTGAGGCTGCAAAGGGCATGCCAAGGGAAGTGTTCTGCTGTGCCAAGACTCGTGCTGCGCACGCTTTGTGGTTGGAGTGAGAAACAGGTTCCTTGGTGTTTTCTGCGAAACGCTTTAGCAGCCCGTTGGTGCTAGTATGGAGTCAGGGGCTGGATGAAGCGGAGAGCCCCGTTTGGAGTGAGGCTGCAAAGGGCATGCCAAGGGAAGTGTTCTGCTGTGCCAAGACTCGTGCGCGCACGCTTTGTGGTTGGAGTGAGAAACAGGTTCCTTGGTGTTTTCTGCGAAACGCTTTAGCAGCCCGTTGGTGCTAGTATGGAGTCAGGGGCTGGATGAAGCGGAGAGCCCCGTTTGGAGTGAGGCTGCAAAGGGCATGCCAAGGGAAGTGTTCTGCTGTGCCAAGACTCGTGCTGCGCACGCTTTGTGGTTGGAGTGAGAAACAGGTTCCTTGGTGTTTTCTGCGAAACGCTTTAGCAGCCCGTTGGTGCTAGTATGGAGTCAGGGGCTGGATGAAGCGGAGAGCCCCGTTTGGAGTGAGGCTGCAAAGGGCATGCCAAGGGAAGTGTTCTGCTGTGCCAAGACTCGTGCTGCGCACGCTTTGTGGTTGGAGTGAGAAACAGGTTCCTTGGTGTTTTCTGCGAAACGCTTTAGCAGCCCGTTGGTGCTAGTATGGAGTCAGGGGATGGATGAAGCGGAGAGCCCCGTTTGGAGTGAGGCTGCAAAGGGCATGCCAAGGGAAGTGTTCTGCTGTGCCAAGACTCGTGCTGCGCACGCTTTGTGGTTGGAGTGAGAAACAGGTTCCTTGGTGTTTTCTGCGAAACGCTTTAGCAGCCCGTTGGTGCTAGTATGGAGTCAGGGGATGGATGAAGCGGAGAGCCCCGTTTGGAGTGAGGCTGCAAAGGGCATGCCAAGGGAAGTGTTCTGCTGTGCCAAGACTCGTGCTGCGCACGCTTTGTGGTTGGAGTGAGAAACAGGTTCCTTGGTGTTTTCTGCGAAACGCTTTAGCAGCCCGTTGGTGCTAGTATGGAGTCAGGGGATGGATGAAGCGGAGAGCCCCGTTTGGAGTGAGGCTGCAAAGGGCATGCCAAGGGAAGTGTTCTGCTGTGCCAAGACTCGTGCTGCGCACGCTTTGTGGTTGGAGTGAGAAACAGGTTCCTTGGTGTTTTCTGCGAAACGCTTTAGCAGCCCGTTGGTGCTAGTATGGAGTCAGGGGATGGATGAAGCGGAGAGCCCCGTTTGGAGTGAGGCTGCAAAGGGCATGCCAAGGGAAGTGTTCTGCTGTGCCAAGACTCGTGCTGCGCACGCTTTGTGGTTGGAGTGAGAAACAGGTTCCTTGGTGTTTTCTGCGAAACGCTTTAGCAGCCCGTTGGTGCTAGTATGGAGTCAGGGGCTGGATGAAGCGGAGAGCCCC
>NW_028289273.1:0-38132 GCF_059628265.1 Tinamus guttatus | reverse complement strand
GGATCCTTTAACTGCCATTGAGGGGGCGTCCTGACTCCGGCCGACCTCCTACAGGGGGACATGGAGGGACATGAGGGACACGGGAGACATGGGGGGACACTGGGGACATGGGGGGACATGGTGGGATACGGGAGACATGGGGGGACACGGGAGACATGGGGGGACATGGTGGGACTCGGGGGACATGGGGACACACGGAGGGACACATTGAGGGAACACTGGGGGACACGGGGGATACGGAGGGACACGGGGGGACATGGAAGGACACACGGGGACACACGGAGGGACACGCAGGTGACACAGAGACACACGGAGGGACACGCAGGTGACACAGAGACACACGGAGGGACATGCAGGTGACACGGGGGACACACGGAGGGACACGCAGGTGACACGGGGGACACACGGAGGGACACGCAGGTGACACAGGGACATGCGCGGCCCCCCATAGCCCCCCTGGATCCCCGTGTCCCCCCGATGTCCCCACCCCCCGCCCTGTGTCCCCGTCCCCTCAGCTAACGAGCCCCTTCATTAACCCCCCCTCATTAGCGGGCCCTTTCATTAACCCCCTCATTAAGCCCCCGCATTATCTCCCCCCCCCCACTAATCCCCCCCGGATCCCGGTTTCCTACCCGGCAGTTCCAGCCCCAGCTCCATGGTCTGCGCTGAGGCACGGGGGGGTCCCAATGTCCCTCCGTGGGTGTCACCAGCCCCCTCATTACCCCAATGTCCCTCCGTGGGTGACACCAACCCCGTCCCCGTGACCGGGAGCCGCCGCCTTCGCTGCAGCCGCCTGCGCCCTCAGCTTCCGCTTCCGGCGACCCGCCCCTTCCGCCGCGCGTTGCCCCCGGCGACGGCTCCGCCAATGGCGGCGCGTTGCCCCGAGCGACGGCTCCGCCAATGGCGGCGCGTTGCCCCTAGCGACGGCTCCGCCAATGGCGGCGCGTTGCCCCTAGCGACGCCTCCGCCAATGGCGGCACGTTGCCCCTAGCGACGGCTCCGCCAATGGCGGCGCGTTGCCTCGAGCGACGGCTCCGCCAATGGCGGCGCGTTGCCCCGAGCGACGGCTCCGCCAATGGCGGCGCGTTGCCCCTAGCGACGGCTCCGCCAATGGCGGCGCGTTGCCCCCAGCGACGGCTCCGCCAATGACGGTGCGTTGCCCGGAGTGACGGCTCCGCCAATGGCGGCGCGTTGCCCCTAGCGACGCCTCCGCCAATAGCGGCGCGTTGCCCCGAGCGACGGCTCCGCCAATGGCGGCGCGTTGCCCCGAGCGACGGCTCCGCCAATGGCGGCGCGTTGCCCTGAGTGACGGCTCCGCCAATGGCGGCGCGTTGCCTCCAGCGACACATTCACACTGGAAGAGGCAGGATCCCAATGTCCGCCTGTGGGCGACACCAGCCCCCCGTTACCCCAATGACCCCCTGTGGGTAACACGACTAACCCCGGGAGTGGGAGGGGGAGAGGGAGCCGGCGGCGCCGACTGCGCCCTTCCCCTTCCGCCTCCGGAGACCCGCCCCTTCCGCCGCGTCTGCGCGCGGAGGTGTCCAATGGTGGCGCGTTGCCCCCAGCGACGGCTCCGCCAATGGCAGCAGTGAGCGCTCCCGACGCTCTGCGCATGCGCAGCCTCCCCCTCCCCGTTGCAGTACCGATTTTCGGACACGCGACGGCAGCAGTGAGCCCTCCCGATGCTCTGCGCATGCGCAGCCTTCCGCTCCCCGTTGCAGTACCGATATTCGGACACCGTTCGGACGATAATTCTAGTAACCAGTGATGCAGATACAAAGGCTCCTAATTGGTAGACAATGACCTAACTAAGACCCTCCCCCGGCCGTGGCCGTACCGATTTTCGGACACGGGATGGCAGCAGTGAGCCCTCCCGACGCTCTGCGCATGCGCAGCCTTTCCCCGGCTATTGCAGTACCGATTTTCGGACACGGGATGGCAGCAGTGAGCCCTCCCGACGCTCTGCGCATGCGCAGCGTCCTCCTCCCTATTGCAGTACCGATTTTCGGACACGGGATGGCAGCAGTGAGCCCTCCCGACGCTCTGCGCATGCGCAGCGTCCTCCTCCCTATTGCAGTACCGATTTTCGGACACGGGATGGCAGCAGTGAGCGCTCCCGACGCTCTGCGCATGCGCAGCCTCCCCCTCCCTATTGCAGTACCGCTTTTCGGACACGGGATGGCAGCAGTGAGCGCTCCCGACGTTCTGCGCATGCGCAGCCTCCCCCTCCCCGTTGCAGTACCAATTTTCGGACACGGGAAGGCAGCAGTGAGCCCTCCTGACGTTCTGCGCATGCGCAGCGTCCTCCTCCCTATTGCAGTACCGATTTTCGGACACGGGATGGCAGCAGTGAGCCCTCCCGATGCTCTGCGCATGCGCAGCCTTCCGCTCCCCGTTGCAGTACCGATTTTCGGACACGGGATGGCAGCAGTGAGCGCTCCCGACGTTCTGCGCATACGCACCTCCCCCTCCCCGTCGCAGTACCGATGTTCGGACACCGTTCAGACGATAATTCTAGTAACCAGTGATGTAAATACAAAGGCTCCTAATTGGTAGACAATGATCTAAGACGCTCCCTCCCCGCCACCGCTCCAACCCCGGCGCGCGCCCCTTCTCCCCACGCTCCATGGCCTGGGCCGCCGCTCTCGCCCACCGCGGGTTCGAGTCCTGCCCTGCCCGGTCCCGGGGAGCTGCTCCGTCCGTCCCGGTGCGCCCCGAGCGGGATGAGCGGCCCAGGACGCCCGGCACAGGGTGGGGGGGCCCCCGGCACAGCGGGACCCCCAGCCCCGAGCGCGCACCCCCGGCCCCGCTCACCTCCTCCGGCACCAGCTTCTCAGCAGCAGCGTCCAGGTTGTGGAGCGGCTCCAGCACCACCTTCCTTCAAGTGCCGGCCCATACACAGGATGCCCCCGCCCACCGCCACCCTTTATCAACCCCCGCTCCCACCTGTGACTCATTCTGGCCCAAGGGCCCGCAGCTGCTGCCCTCACCGAGCAGGACGGGAGAAGGGCCACGAGCCCCATCAGGGACAGCTGGGGCGGCCCGGGCAGCAGAGCCCCACCTGCAGCTCACCAAAGTGCTGGGCAGAGCCCTGGCCCGAGTACAGGGACAAAGGGGACAGTCAGGTGGGGGCAGCGCCATCAGCCCCTTTGTCCTGCCGGAGAGGAAACCCTGGCCAAAAAGTTGGTCCTTACCCTTCAGTTTTACATTTCCGCACTCCATAAGCACCGCGTATGGCAGGATTATCCCAGAAGCCTGCATCATGCACATACGGAGGGATCCGAGAAGCATCTCAAAAGAGAAACAAACACCCGTGTGTCCCCTGGATGCTAACCCACCAACACGCTGCACAGAGGTGCCACACAAGACGAGACCACAGCCACCATGGAGGCGTCACCAAGAGGGGACCGAGCAAAGGGCAGGGGAGGGGGGCGAGAAAGCAGGTGACACCGGCAGGGGCCTCAAGTTGTGCCAGGGGAGATTCACATTAGATATTAGGTAAAATTGCCAGATGAAAAGAGCAGTCAAGCATTGGAATAGGCTGCCCAGGACTGCAATGGAGCCCCCGCCCCTGACAGTGTTCAGGAACCATGTAGATGAAGCATTTAGATGGTTTAACAAGTGTGGTGTTGAAGGGCTTACGGTTGGACTCGATGGCCTTGAAGGTCTCTTCAAGATTACGCAAATATCAAGGTGTAACAGTTGACAGCGACGTGTTGACACTGCCGAGTTGCTGGAGGACTGGGGGGAGCCGGGACTCACGGCCACACTTCTGCTTCTCCAATCGTCAAGCGAAACAGCGAGCACAGGGGAGCGCTCAGCACTCGTGCCTCCCCTTACCTTTCCGGCACGGCTACTCGGGTGGCCGAGGGCAGCAGTGAGCAGAGCAATTTGCACGTGCATGCGCCACTTTGCTGTCATGGAACTCATTTTTAGGTACAGGAGAGAGTGCTGCACAACGCACGGCACACAGGTGCTGCCCTTTCAACAGCAGTTCTGCTGCACTGACACGTTCAAGGGGCTCACTCGCTTTCCAGAATGGCAGGACTTGATTTTTTTGTTATTTTTCCCCTCCCCAACAGTAACTGTAGTCAAACAGTTATTCATGCTTTAAGGAATAGAAACACCCAATTATATACAGGTACACGTGTATCCTCCCTCCTTACCTGGACTGAAGCAGCTCCTTCAAAGGGGGCTGCAAGAAAAGCGTTCCTGTCCAGGCCGTGCTTGCACCTTCTAGAATCTTATTATGACGTCCCCACTCTTGGTAGCCGTCAGAATGCTTCGCTCGCACATGCGAATGCAGCGGTGCAGGGAGGGAACGTAGGCCTCACCCGTGTCATTGGTCTGCGGTACCGTTTATTCGGCACGTGAGGGCAGCACGGAGGGCAAGGGAAGGCAGTCCGCGCGCACGCCTGCTTTACCACGGCAGCCCTTCTCGCAGCCACGGGACATTTGCAGTGGGTGCTCTGGGGCAAACTGTGCACGCACCCACTGTGCTGACGCTGCACAACCTCCCGCACGCGCGGGTCGTAAAGCACAGGGGAGCCACGGAGCTCCTGGCACGCAGGCGCCGAGTCAGCCCACTGACCGCACGTGCAGAGCGGTCTGCATTCGATGTACGCACGTTGGCGCAGGCACCATGAGGACGGCTTTGTTCAGGGAAGAGACTGCTCTAGTTTCCAGAATACCTTTAATTATTATTTTACTCAACCCCCATCACCTCTATCACAGTGTAAAAACAAATCCTAATGGTTGGGCCTTTCTCATATAGATGTGCTCACATGTGCAACATACCTGGTTGGAAGCAGGCAGCTGCTTCTGAAGGCTTCAGGAACCAAGCTATCACCTGAACAGTGCAGAAATACAGACTAAAATTACTCACAGGTTGCATTAAAAAAAAGGAAAGACAAAAACAGTATATAAAGAAAGTTTGTTTTAATTAGTGAAGCCCCCCAAAATGTTTCAGGGCTAAATTATTCTATTCTGCCTGCTAACTGGACTACACACAACCTGCCCCACACAAGACACGTGCACACACGCACGCTCTCCCCAGCCAGTAAACCCTACAAACACACAACCATGCAGCATTTATGCTCTGGAAAAAAGCAGGTGCCACTGACTGCGGCAGAAAGGGGCCAGGGAAGCCCAGAACAGGAATGCAGAAGCAGCCAGGCTATTGGGGGTCCTAGGGGAGCTCTAGGGCATCCTATGGGAGCTCTAGAAGGCCCGGTGGGGTCTATAGGGGTTCGTAGGGGAGCTCTGGGGATCCCGTGGGGTCTCTAGGGGGCCCTATGGGGGCTATAGGGGGTCCTATGGTGGCTATACGGGGCCCTAAGGGAGCTCTAGGGGGCCCGATGGGGGCTATAGGGAGTCCTATGGGAGCTCTGGGGGTCCTAGGGGAGCTCTAGGGGGTCCTAGGGGAGACCTGGGGATCCTAGGGGGGCTATAGGGAGTCCTATGGTGGTTATAGGGCGTGCTGGGGGAGTTCTAGGGGATCCTATGGGCACTATAGAGGGTCCTATGGTGGTTATAGTGTGCCCTATGGGAGCTCTAGGGCATCCTATGGGCACTATAGAGGGTCCTATAGAAGGTATAGGGGGCCTATAGGAGTTCTAGGTCGGTCCTATGGGGGCTATAGGGGGTCCTATGGGAGCTCTAGGGGGCCCTAGGAGGGTTATAGAGGGTCCTAGGGGAACTCTGAGGGGTCCTAGGGGAGCTCTAGGGGGTCCTATGGGGGCTATAGGGGGTCCTATCGGAGCTCTGGCGGTCCTAGGGGAGCTCTAGGGGGTCGTATGGGGGTATAGGGGCTCCTAGGGGAGATCTGGGGGTCCTATGGGGGCTATAGGGGGTCCTTGGGGAGCTCTGGTGGGTACTAGCGGAGCTCTAGGGCGTCCTATGGGAGCTCTAGGGGGTCCTATGGGAGCTATAGAGAGTCCTATGGTGGTTATAGGGGACCCTATGGGAGCTCTAGGGCATCCTATGGGCACTACAGAGGGTCCTATAGCAGGTCTAGGGGGACTATAGGACCTCTAGGGGGTCCTTAGGGGCTCTAGGGGGTCGTATGGGAGCTCTAGGGGGCCCTATGGGGGTTATAGGGTGTCCTAGGGGAGCTCTAGGGCGTCCCATGGAGCTCTAGGAGGTCCTATGGGGGCTATAGGGGGTTCTGTGGGAGCTCTGGGGGTCCTGTGGGGGCTATAGGGGGCCTTATGGGAGCTCTAGGGGGCCCTATGAGGGTTATAGCGGGTACTAGGGGAGCTCTAGGGGGTACTATGGGAGCTGTAGGGGGTGCTATGGGAGCTCTGGGGGTCCTAGGGGAACTCTAGGGGGTCCTATGGGGGCTATAGGGGGTCCTAGGGGAGCTCTGGGGGTCCTGTGGGGGCGCTAGGGGGCCCTATGGGGACTATAGGAGATCCTATAGGAGCTCTAGGGGGCCATAAGAGCTCTAGTGGTTCCTATGGGGGCCATAGCGGGTCCTATGGGAGCTCTAGGAGGCTCTCTGGGGGCTATAGGGGGTCCTAGGGGAGCTCTAGGGGGCCCTGTGGGGGTCATAGGGGATCCTAGGGGAGCTCTTGGGGGCCCTAAGGGAGGTCTAGGGGGCCCTAGGGGGCTCTAGGGGGTCCTATAGGAGCTCTGGGGGTCCTAGGGGGGCTATAGGGGGTCCTATGGTGGTTATAGGGCGCGCTGGGGGAGTTCTAGGGGATCCTATGGGGGCTATAGAGGGTATTATGGTGGTTATAGTGTGCCCTATGGGAGCTCTAGGGCATCCTATGGGGTCTATAGGGGGTCCTATAGGAGCTCTAGGTGGTCTATAGGAGCTCTAGTGGGTCCTATGGGGGCTATAGAGGGTCCTATCGTGCTTATAGGGGGCCCTAGGGGATCTCTGGGGGTCCTGTGGGGGCTCTAGGGGGTCCTATGCGGGCTATAGGGGGTCCTATGGTGGTTATAGGGGACCCTATGGGCGCTCTAGGGCATCCTATGTGCACTATAGAGAGTCCTATAGGAGGTCTAGGGGGGCTATAGGAGGTCTAGGGGGTCCTATGGGACTTCTAGGGGGCCCTATGGGGGCTATAGGCGAGCTCTGGCGGTCCTAGGGGAGCTCCAGGGGGCCCTATGGGGGCTATAGGGCATCCTATGGTGGTTATAGGGGGTCCTAGGGGAGCTCTGGTGGTCCTGTGGGACCTCTAGGGGGCCCTATGGGGGCTCTTAGGGGTCCTATGGTAGTTATAGGTGGCCCTATGGGAGCTCTAGGGCATCCTATGGGGACTATAGGGGATCCTGTAGGAGCTCTAGGGGGGCTATAGGAGCTCTAGGGGTTCCTATGGGGGCTCTAGGGGGTCCTATGGGAGTTCTAGGGGGCCCTATGGAGGTTATAGGGGGTCCTAGGGGAGCTCTACTGCGTCCCGTAGAGCTCTAGGGGGCCCTATGGGGACATTAGGGGGTTCTATGGGAGCTCTGGGGCTCCAGTGGGGGCTATAGGGGGCCCTATGGGAGCTCTAGGCGGCCCTATGAGGGTTATAGGGGGTCCTATGGGAGTTCTAGGGGGTCCTATGGGGGCTTTTGGGGGTCCTAGGGGAGCTCTAGGGGGTCCTAGGGGAGCTCTAGGGGGCCCTATGGGGGCTATAGGGCATCCTATGGTGGTTATAGGGGGCCCTAGGGGAGCTCTATGCGTCCTATGGGAGCTCTAGGAGGCCCGGTTGGGGCTATAGGGGGTCGTAGGGGAGCTCCAGGGTACCCGTGGGGTCTCTAGGGGGCCCTATGGGGGCTATAGTGGGTCCTATGGTTGCTATAGGGGGCCCGATGGGGCTATAGGGGGTCCTAGGGCAGAACTGGGTGTCCTAGGGGGGCTATAGGGGGTTCTATGGTGGTTATAGGGCGCGCTGGGGGAGTTCTAGGGGGTCCTATGGGGGCTATTGAGGGTCCTATGGTGGTTATAGTGTGCCCTTTGGGAGCTCTAGGGCATCCTATGGGGTCTATCGGGGGTCCTATAGGAGCTCTAGGGGGTCTATAGGAGCTCTAGGGGGTCCTATGGGGGCTATAGGGGGTCCTATGGGAGCTCTAGGGGGCCCTATCGGAGTTATAGGGGGTCCTAGGGGAGCTCTGGGGGTCCTGTGGGGGCTCTAGGGGGCCCTATGGGGACTACAGTGGGTCCTAGGGGAGCTCTAGGGGGCCCTATGGGAGCTCTAGGGCATCCTATGGGGACTATAGAGAATCCTAAAGAAGCTCTAGGGGGTTCTATCGGGGCTATAGGGGGTCCTATGGGAGCTCTAGGGGGCCCTAGGAGGGTTATAGAGGGTCCTAGGGGAACTTTGAGGGGTCCTAGGGGAGCTCTAGGGGGTCCTATGGGGGCTATAGGGGGTCCTATCGGAGCTCTGGCGGTCCTAGGGGAGCTCTAGGGGGTCGTATGGGGGTATAGGGAGTCCTAGGGGAGATCTGGGGGTCCTATGCAGGCTATAGGGGGTCCTAGGGGAGCTCTGGTGGGTACTAGGGGAGCTCTAGGGCGTCCTATGGGAGCTCTAGGGGGTCCTATGGGAGCTATAGAGAGTCCTATGGTGGTTATAGGGGACCCTATGGGAGCTCTAGGGCGTCCTATGGGCACTACAGAGGGTCCTATAGCAGGTCTAGGGGGGCTATAGGACCTCTAGGGGGTCCTTGGGGGCTCTAGGGGGTCGTATGGGAGCTCTAGGGGGCCCTATGGGGGTTATAGGGCGTCCTAGGGGAGCTCTAGGGCGTCCCATGGAGCTCTAGGGGGTCCTATGGGGGCTATAGGGGGTTCTGTGGGAGCTCTGGGGGTCCTGTGGGGGCTATAGGGGGCCTTATGGGAGCTCTAGGGGGCCCTATGAGGGTTATAGCGGGTACTAGGGGAGCTCTAGGGGGTCCTATGGGAGCTGTAGGGGGTGCTATGGGAGTTCTAGGGGGTCCTATGGGGGCTATAGGGGGTCCTATAGGAGATCTAGGGGCTCTATAGGAGCTCTAGGGGGTCCTATGGAGCCTATATGGGGTCCTATGGTGGTTATAGGGGTCCCTAGGGGAGCTCTAGGGGGCCCAATGGGGGCTATAGGGCATCCTATGGTGGTTATAGGGGGCCCTAGGGGAGCTCTGGGGGGTCCTAGGGGAGCTCTAGGGGATCCTATGGGGGCTCTAGATGGTCCTAGGGGAGCTCTAAGGAGCCCTATGGGAGCTATAGGGGGTCCTAGGGGAGCTCTGGGGGGCCCTATGGGGGCTATAGGGCATCCTATGGGGACTATAGGGGGTCCTATAGGAGCTCTAGGGGGCCTATAGGAGCTCTAGAGGGTCCTATGGGGCCTATACGGGGTCCCATGGTGGTTATAGGAGGCCCTAGGGGACCTCTAGGGGGCCCTATGGGAGCTATAGGAGGTCCTAGGGGAGCTCTAGGGGGTCCTATGGTGGCTATAGGGGGTCCTAGGGGAGCTCTGGGGGTCCTGTGGGGGCGCTAGGGGCCCTATGGGGGCTATAGTGGGTCCTATGGTGGTTATAGGTGGCCCTATGGCAGCTCTAGGGCATGCTATGGGGACTATAGGGGATCCTATAGGAGCTCTAGGGGAGTTATAAGAGCTCTAGGGGTTCCTATGGGGGCTATAGGGGGTCCTATGTTGGTTATAGGGGACCCTATGGGAGCTCTAGTGCATCCTAATGGGATTATAGAGGGTCATATAGGAGGTTTAGGGGGGCTATAGGAGCTCTAGGGGGTGCTGTGGGGGCTCTAGGTGGTCCTATGGGAGCTCTAGGGGGTCCTATGGGAGCTCTAGGGGGTCCTACGGTGGTTATAGGGTGACATAGGGGAGCTCTAGGGCGTCCTATGGGAGCTCTAGGAGGCTCTCTGGGGGCTATAGGGGGTCCTAGGGGAGCTCTGGGGGTCCTGTCGGGCTCTAGTGGGCCTATGTGGGCTATAGGGTGTCCTATGGAGGTTATAGGGGACCCTATGGGAGCTCTAGGGCATCCCATGGAGCTTTAGGGGGTACTATGGGGGCTATAGGGGGTTCTGTGGGAGCTCCTGGGGTCCTGTAGGGGTTATAGGGGGCCTTATGGGAGCTCTAGGGGGCCCTATCAGGGTTATAGGGGGTCCTATGGGAGTTCTAGGGGGTCCTATGGGGGCCATAGGGGGTCCTTTGGGAGCTCTAGGGGGCCCTATGGGGGCTATAGTGCGTCCTATAGTGGTTACAGGGGACCCTATGGGAGCTCTAGGGCATCCTATGGGGACTATAGAGGGTCATATAGGAGGATTAGTGGGTCTATAGGAGCTCTAGGGGGTCCTATGGGGGCTCTAGGGGGTCCTATGGGGGCTCTAGGGAGCCCTATGGGATCTATAGTGGGTTCTAGGGGAGCTCTGGGGGTCCTAGGGGAGCTCTGGGGGGCCCTACGGGGGCTAAAGGGCATCCTAGGGGGACTATAGGGGGTTCTATAGGAGCTCTAGGGTCCTATGGTGGTTATAGGGGGTCCTAGGGGAGCCCTAGGGGGCCCTATGGGGGCTATAGGGCATCCTATGTTGGTTATAGGGAGCCCTAGGGGAGCTCTAGGTGGTCCTATGTGGGCTATAGGGGGCCCTAGGTGAGCTCTGGGCGTCCTAGGGGAGCTCTAGGGGGACCTATGGAGGCTATAGGGAATCCTATGGGGACTATGGGGAGTCCTATAGGAGGTCCAGGAGGTCCTATGGGGCCTATACGGGGTCCTATGGTGGTTATAGGGGGTCCTAGGGGAGCTCTGGGGTTCCTGTGGGGCCTCTAGGGGGCCCTATGGGGGCTCTTAGGGGGTCCTCTGGTGGTTATAGTTGGCCCTATGGGAGCTCTAGGGCATCCTATAGGGACTATAGGGGATCCTATAGAAGCTCTAGGGGGCTTAGAGGAGCTCTAGGGGTTCCTATGGGGACTCTAGGCGGTCCTATGGGAGTTCTAGGGGGCCCTATGGGGGTTATAGGGGGTCCTAGGGGAGCTCTTGGGGGTCCTAGGGGAGCTCTAGGGGGTCCTAGGGGAGCTCTAGGGGGCCCTATGGGGACTATATGGGGTCCTAAGGGAGCTCTGGGGGTCCTGTGGGGGCTCTATGGGGCCCTATGGGAGCTCTAGGACATCCTATGGGGACTAAAGAGGGTCCTATAGGAGGTCTAGGGGGGCTATAGAAGCTCTAGGGGGTCCTAAGGGTGCTCTAGGGGGTCCTATGGGAGCTGTAGGGAGCCCTATGGGGGTTATAGGGTGTCCTATGCAGGCTATAGGGGGGCCTAGGGGAACTCTAGGGGGCCCTATGGGGGCTATAGGGTATCCTATGGTGGTTTTAGGGGGCCCTAGGGGAGCTCTAGGAGGCTCTCTGGGGGCTATAGGGGCTCGTAGGGGAGCTCTGGGGATCCCGTGGGGTCTCTAGGGGGCCCTATGGGGGCTATAGTGGGTCCTATGGTGGCTATAGGGGGCCCTAAGGGAGCTCTAGGGGGCCCGATGGGGGCTATAGGGGGTCCTATAGGAGCTCTGGGGGTCCTAGGGGAGCTCTGGGGGCGATATGGGCGCTATAGGGCAACCTATGGGGACTATAGGGGGTCCTATAGGAGCTCTAGGGTGTCTATAGGAGCTCTAGGGGGTACTATGGGGGCTATAGGGCATCCTATGGTGGTTATAGGGGGCCCTAGGGGAGCTCTAGGTGGTCCTATGGGGGCTATAGGGGATCCTATAGGAGCTCTAGGGGGGCTATAGGAGCTCTAGGGGATCCTATGGGGGCTCTAGATGGTCCTAGGGGAGCTCTAGGGAGCCATATGGGAGCCATAGGGCGTCCTAGGGGAGCTCTGGGGGTCCTAGGGGAGCTCTAGGGGGCCCTATGGGGGTTATAGGGCATCCTATGGGGACTATAGGGGGTCCTATAGGAGCTCTAGGGGGGCTATAGGAGCTCTAGAGGGTCCTATGGGGCCTATATGGGGTCCCATGGTGGTTATAGGATGCCCTAGGGGACCTCTAGGGGGGACCTATGGGAGCTCTAGGGGGTCCTAGGGGAGCTCTAGGGGGTCCTATGGTGGTTATAGGGGGTCCTAGGGGAGCTCTGGGGGTCCTGTGGGGGCGCTAGGGGGCCCTATGGGGCTATAGGGCATCCTATGGGGACTATAGGGGGTCCTATAGGAGCTCTAGAGGTGCTATAGGAGCTCTAGTGGATCCTATGGGGCCTATATGGGGTCCTATGATGGTTATAGGGGGCCCTAGGGGAGATCTAGGGGGCCCTATGGGGGCTATAGGGGGTCCTATGGGAGCTCTGGGGGTCCTAGGGGAACTCTAGGGGTGTCCTATGGGGGCTATAGGGGGTCCTATCGGAGCTCTGGCGGTCCTAGGGGAGCTCCAGGGGGCCCTATGTGGGCTATAGGGCATCCTATGGTGGTTATAGGGGGTCCCTAGGGGAGCTCTGGGGGTCCTGTGGGACCTCTAGGGGGCCCTATGGGGGCTTTTAGGGGTCCTATGGTAGTTATAGGTGGCCCTATGGGAGCTCTAGGGCATCCTATGGGGACTATAGGGGATCCTGCAGCAGCTCTATGGGGGATATAGGAGCTCTAGGGGTTCCTATGGGGGCTCTAGGGGGTCCTATGGGAGTTCTAGGGGGCCCTATGGGGTTTATAGGGGGTCCTAGGTGAGCTCTACGGCATCCCGTAGAGCTCTAGGGGGTCCTATGGGGGACATTAGGGGGTTCTATGGGAGCTCTGGGGCTCCAGTGGGGGCTATAGGGGGCCCTATGGGAGCTCTAGGCAGCCCTATGAGGGTTATAGGGGGTCCTATGGGAGTTCTAGGGGGTCCTATGGGGCTTTTGGGGGTCCTAGGGGAGCTCTAGGGGGTCCTAGGGGAGCTCTAGGGGGCCCTATGGGGGCTATAGGGCATCCTATGGTGGTTATAGGGGGCCCTAGGGGAGCTCTAAGCGTCCTATGGGAGCTCTAGGAGGCTCGGTGGGGGCCTATAGGGGGTCGTAGGGGAGCTCCGGGGTACCCGTGGGGTCCTCTAGGGGGCCCTATGGGGGCTATAGTGGGTCCTATGGTTGCTATAGGGGGGGCCGATGGGGCTATAGGGGGTCCTAGGGCAGAACTGGTGTCCTAGGGGGGCTATAGGGGGTTCTATGGTGGTTATAGGAGGCCCTAGGGGACCTCTAGGCGGCCCTATGGGAGCTATAGGGGGTCCTAGGGGAGCTCTAGGGGGGTCCTATGGTGGTTATAGGTGGCCCTATGGCAGCTCTAGGGCATCCCTATGGGGGACTATAGGGGATCCTATAGGAGCTCTAGGGGAGTTATAAGAGCTCTAGGGGTTCCTATGGGGGCTATAGGGGGTCCTATGTTGGTTATAGGGGACCCGATGGGAGCTCTAGTGCATCCTAATGGGATTAGAGAGGGTCATATAGGAGGTTTAGGGGGGCTATAGGAGCTCTAGGGGGTCCTGTGGGGGCTCTAGGTGGTCCTATGGGAGCTCTAGGGGGTCCTATGGGGGCTATAGAGGGTCCTACGGTGGTTATAGGGTGACATAGGGGAGCTCTAGGGCGTCCTAGGGGAGCTCTAGGAGGCTCTCTGGGGGCTATAGGGGGTCCTAGGGGAGCTCTCGGGGTCCCTGTCGGGCTCTAGTGGGCCCTATGTGGGCTATAGGGTGTCCTATGGAGGTTATAGGGGACCCTATGGGAGCTCTAGGGCATCCCATGGAGCTTTAGGGGGTACTATGGGGGCTATAGGGGGTTCTGTGGGAGCTCCTGGGGTCCTGTAGGGGTTATAGGGGGCCTTATGGGAGCTCTAGGGGGCCCTATGGGAGTTCTAGGGGGTCCTATGGGGGCCATAGGGGGTCCTTTGGGAGCTCTAGGGGGCCCTATGGGGGCTATAGTGCGTCCTATAGTGGTTACAGGGGACCCTATGGGAGCTCTAGGGCATCCTATGGGGACTATAGAGGGTCATATAGGAGGTTTAGGGGGTCTATAGGAGCTCTAGGGGGTCTATGGGGGCTCTAGGGGGTCCTATGGGAGCTCTAGGGAGCCCTATGGGAGCTCTAGGGAGCCCTATGGGAGCTCTAGGGGGTCCTAGGGGAGCTCTGGGGGTCCTAGGGGAGCTCTGGGGGGCCCTACGGGGGCTAAAGGGCATCCTAGGGGGACTATAGGGGGTTCTATAGGAGCTCTAGGGTCCTATGGTGGTTATAGGGGGTCCTAGGGGAGCTCTAGGGGGCCCTATGGGGGCTATAGGGCATCCTATGTTGGTTATAGGGAGCCCTAGGGGAGCTCTAGGTGGTCCTATGTGGGCTATAGGGGGTCCTAGGTGAGCTCTGGGTGTCCTAGGGGAGCTCTAGGGGGACCTATGGAGGCTATAGGGAATCCTATGGGGACTATGGGGAGTCCTATAGGAGATCCAGGAGATCCTATGGGGCCTATACGGGGTACTATGGTGGTTATAGGGGGTCCTAGGGGAGCTCTGGGGGTCCTGTGGGGCCTCTAGGGGGCCCTATGGGGGCTCTTAGGGGTCCTATGGTGGTTATAGTTGGCCTATGGGAGCTCTAGGGCATCCTATGGGAACTATAGGGATCCTATAGAAGCTCTAGGGGCTTAGAGGAGCTCTAGGGTTCCTATGGGGACTCTAGGCGGTCCTAAGGGAGTTCTAGGGGGCCCTATGGGGGTTATAGGGGGTCCTAGGGGAGCTCTTGGGGGTCTTATGGGAGCTCTAGGGGGTCCTATGGGAGCTCTTGGGGGTCCTAGAGGAGCTCTTGGGGGTCCTAGGGGAGCTCTAGGGCATGCTTTGGGAGCTCTAGGGGGCCCTATGGGGACTATATGGGGTCCTAAGGGAGCTCTGGGGGGTACTGTGGGGGCTCTATGGGGGCCCTATGGGAGCTCTAGGACATCCTATGGGGACTATAGAGAATCCTATAGAAGCTCTAGGGGGTTCTATCGGGGCTATAGGAGTCCTATGGAAGTTATAGGGGACCCTATGGGCGCTCTAGGGCATCCTATGGGCACTAGAGAGGGTCCTATAGGAGGTCTAGGGGGCTATAGAAGCTCTAGGGGGTCCTAAGGGGGCTCTAGGGGTCCTATGGGAGCTGTAGGGGGCCCTATGGAGGTTATAGGGTGTCCTATGCAGGCTATAGGGGGGCCTAGGGGAACTCTAGGGGGCCCTATGGGGGCTATAGGGTTTCCTATGGTGGTTTCAGGGGGCCCTAGGGGAGCTCTAGGAGGCTCTCTGGGGGCTATAGGGGCTCGTAGGGGAGCTCTGGGGATCCCGTGGGGTCTCTAGGGGGCCCTATGGGGGCTATAGTGGGTCCTATGGTGGCTATAGGGGGCCCGATGGGGGCTATAGGGGGTCCTAGGGAGCTCTGGGGGTCCTAGGGGAGCTCTGGTGGGGTCCTAGGGAGCTCTAGGGGCCATATGGGCGCTATAGGGCTACCTATGGGGACTATAGGGGGTCCTATAGGAGCTCTAGGGTGTCTATAGGAGCTCTAGGGGGTACTATGGGGGCTATAGGGCATCCTATGGTGGTTATAGGGGGCCCTAGGGGAGCTCTAGGTGGTCCTATGGGGGCTATAGGGGATCCTATAGGAGCTCTAGGGGGGCTATAGGAGCTCTAGGGGATCCTATGGGGGCTTTAGATGGTCCTAGGGGAGCTCTAGGGAGCCCTAAGGGAGCTATAGGGGGTCCTAGGGGAGCTCTAGGGGGTCCTATGGTGGCTCTAGGGGGTCCTATGGTGGCTCTAGGGGGTCTAAGGGGAGCTCTGGGGGTCTGTGGGGGCGCTAGGGGACCCTATGGGGGCTATAGGGCATCCTATGGGGACTATAGGGGGTCCTATAGGAGCTCTAGAGGTGCTATAGGAGCTCTAGTGGATCCTATGGGGGCCTATATGGGGTCCTATGATGGTTATAGGTGGCCCTAGGGGAGATCTAGGGGGCCCTATGGGGGCTATAGGGGGTCCTATGGGAGCTCTGGGGGTCCTAGGGGAACTCTGGGGGGTCCTATGGGGGCTATAGGGCATCCTATGCTGGTTATAGGGGACCCCTAGGGGAGCTCTGGGGGGTCCTAGGGGAGCTCTAGGGGATCCTATGGGGGCTCTAGATGGTCCTAGGGAGCTCTAGGGAGCCCTATGGGAGCTATAGGGGGTCCTAGGGAGCTCTAGGGGGCCCTATGGGGGCTATAGGGCATCCTATGGGGACTGTAGGGGGTCCTATAGGAGCTGTAGGGGGGCTTATAGGAGCTCTAGAGGGTCCTATGGGGCCTATATGGGGTCCCATGGTGGTTATAGGAGGCCCTAGGGGACCTCTAGGCGGCCCTATGGGAGCTATAGGGGGTCCTAGGGGAGCTCTAGGGGGTCCTATGGTGGTTATAGGTGGCCCTATGGCAGCTCTAGGGCATCCTATGGGGACTATAGGGGGTCCTATAGGAGCTCTAGAGGTGCTATAGGAGCTCTAGTGGATCCTATGGGGCCTATATGGGGTCCTATGATGGTTATAGGTGGCCCTAGGAGAGCTCTAGGGGGTCCTATGGGGGCTATAGGGGGTCCTATCGGAGCTCTGGCGGTCCTAGGGGAGCTCTAGGGGGTCGTATGGGGGCTATAGGCATCCTATGATGGTTATAGGGGAACCCCTAGGGGAGCTCTGGGGGGTCCTAGGGGAGCTCTAGGGGATCCTATGGGGGGCTCTAGATGGTCCTAGGGGAGCTCTAGGGAGCCCTATGGGAGCTATAGGGGGTCCTAGGGGAGCTCTGGGGGTCCTAGGGAGCTCTAGGGGGGCCCTATGGGGGCTATAGGGCATCCTATGGGGACTGTAGGGGGTCCTATAGGAGCTCTAGGGGGGCTATAGGAGGTCTAGAGGGTCTATGGGGCCAATATGGGGTCCCATGGTGGTTATAGGAGGCCCTAGGGGACCTCTAGGGGGCCCTATGGGAGCTATAGGGGGTCCTAGGGGAGCTCTAGGGGGTCCTATGGTGGCTATAGGGGGTCCTAGGGGAGCTCTGGGGGTCCTGTGGGGGCGCTAGGGGCCCTATGGGGGCTATAGTGTGTCCTATGGTGGTTATAGGTGGCCCTATGGCAGCTCTAGGGCATCCTATGGGGACTATAGGGGATCCTATAGGAGCTCTAGTGGAGTTATAAGAGCTCTAGGGGTTCCTATGGGGGCTATAGGGGGTCCTATGTTGGTTATAGGGGACCGATGGGAGCTCTAGTGCATCCTAATGGGATTAGAGAGGGTCATATAGGAGGTTTAGGGGGGCTATAGGAGCTCTAGGCGGGTCCTGTGGGGGCTCTAGGTGGTCCTATGGGAGCTCTAGGGGGTCCTATGGGGGCTATAGAGGGTCCTACGGTGGTTATAGGGTGACATAGGGGAGCTCTAGGGCGTCCTATGGGAGCTCTAGGAGGCTCTCTGGGGGCTATAGGGGGTCCTAGGGGAGCTCTGGGGGTCCTGTCGGGCTCTAGTGGGCCCTATGTGGGCTATAGGGTGTCCTATGGAGGTTATAGGGGACCCTATGGGAGCTCTAGGGCATCCCATGGAGCTTTAGGGGGTACTATGGGGGCTATAGGGGGTTCTGTGGGAGCTCCTGGGGTCCTGTAGGGGTTATAGGGGGCCTTATGGGAGCTCTAGGGGGCCCTATCAGGGTTATAGGGGGTCCTATGGGAGTTCTAGGGGGTCCTATGGGGGCCATAGGGGGTCCTTTGGGAGCTCTAGGGGGCCCTATGGGGGCTATAGTGCGTCCTATAGCGGTTACAGGGGACCCTATGGGAGCTCTAGGGCATCCTATGGGGACTATAGAGGGTCATATAGGAGGTTTAGGGGGTCTATAGGAGCTCTAGGGGGTCCTATGGGGGCTCTAGGGGGTCCTATGGGAGCTCTAGGGAGCCCTAGGGGAGCTCTGGGGGGCCCTACGGGGGCTAAAGGGCATCCTAGGGGGACTATAGGGGGTTCTATAGGAGCTCTAGGGTCCTATGGTGGTTATAGGGGGTCCTAGGGGAGCTCTAGGGGGCCCTATGGGGGCTATAGGGCATCCTATGTTGGTTATAGGGAGCCCTAGGGGAGCTCTAGGTGGTCCTATGTGGGCTATAGGGAGTCCTAGGTGAGCTCTGGGCGTCTTAGGGGAGCTCTAGGGGGACCTATGGAGGCTATAGGGAATCCTATGGGGACTATGGGGAGTCCTATAGGAGGTCCAGGAGGTCCTATGGGGCCTATACGGGGTCCTATGGTGGTTATAGGGGGTCCTAGGGGAGCTCTGGGGGTCCTGTGGGGCCTCTAGGGGGCCCTATGGGGGCTCTTAGGGGTCCTATGGTGGTTATAGTTGGCCCTATGGGAGCTCTAGGGCATCCTATGGGGACTATAGGGGATCCTATAGAAGCTCTAGGGGGCTTAGAGGAGCTCTAGGGGTTCCTATGGGGACTCTAGGCGGTCCTATGGGAGTTCTAGGGGGCCCTATGGGGGTTATAGGGGGTCCTATGGGAGCTCTTGGGGGTCCTATGGGAGCTCTAGGGGGTCCTATGGGAGCTCTAGGGGGCCCTATCCGAGTTATAGGGGGTCCTAGGGGAGCTCTGGGGGTCCTGTGGGGGCTCTAGGGGGCCCTATGGGGACTACAGTGGGTCCTAGGGGAGCTCTAGGGGGCCCTATGGGAGCTCTAGGGGGCCCTATGGGGACTATAGAGAATCCTAAAGAAGCTCTAGGGGGTTCTATCGGGGCTATAGGGGGTCCTATGGGAGCTCTAGGGGGCCCTAGGAGGGTTATAGAGGGTCCTAGGGGAAATCTGAGGGGTCCTAGGGGAGCTCTAGGGGGTCCTATGGGGGCTATAGGGGGTCCTATCGGAGCTCTGGCGGTCCTAGGGGAGCTCTAGGGGGTCGTATGGGGGCTCTAGAGGGTCCTATGGGGCCTATATGGGGTCCCATGGTGGTTATAGGAGGCCCTAGGGGACCTCTAGGGGGCCCTATGGGAGCTCTAGGAGGTCCTAGGGGAGCTCTAGGAGGTCCTATGGTGGCTATAGGGGGTCCTATGGTGGCTATAGGGGGTCCTAGGGGAGATCTGGGGGTCCTATGGGGGCTATAGGGGGTCCTAGGGGAGCTCTGGTGGGTACTAGGGGAGCTCTAGGGCGTCCTATGGGAGCTCTAGGGGGTCCTATGGGAGCTCTAGGGGACCCTATGGGAGCTCTAGGGCGTCCTATGGGCACTACAGAGGGTCCTATAGCACGTCTAGGGGGGCTATAGGACCTCTAGGGGGTCCTTGGGGGCTCTAGGGGGTCGTATGGGAGCTCTAGGGGGCCCTATGGGGGTTATAGGGTGTCCTAGGGGAGCTCTAGGGCGTCCCATGGAGCTCTAGGGGGTCCTATGGGGGCTATAGGGGGTTCTGTGGGGGCTATAGGGGGCCTTATGGGAGCTCTAGGGGGCCCTATGAGGGTTATAGCGGGTACTAGGGGAGCTCTAGGGGGTCCTATGGGAGCTGTAGGGGGTGCTATGGGAGTTCTAGGGGGTCCTATGGGGGCTATAGGGGGTCCTATAGGAGATCTAGGGGCTCTATAGGAGCTCTAGGGGGTCCTATGGAGCCTATATGGGGTCCTATGGTGGTTATAGGGGTCCCTAGGGGAGCTCTAGGGGGTCCAATGGGGGCTATAGGGCATCCTATGGTGGTTATAGGGGGCCCTAGGGGAGCTCAGGGGGTCCTAGGGGAGCTCTAGGGGATCCTATGGGGGCTCTAGATGGTCCTAGGGGAGCTCTAGGGAGCCCTATGGGAGCTATAGGGGGTCCTAGGGGAGCTCTGGGGGTCCTAGGGGAGCTCTAGGGGGCCCTATGGGGGCTATAGGGCATCCTATGGGGACTATA
Source organism: Tinamus guttatus (assembly GCF_059628265.1). Lineage (NCBI taxonomy): Eukaryota > Metazoa > Chordata > Aves > Tinamiformes > Tinamidae > Tinamus > Tinamus guttatus. Next base: position 18,361 of record NW_028289273.1, on the reverse strand, counting down.
GGGGGTCCTATAGGAGCTCTAGGGGGGCTATAGGAGCTCTAGCGGGTCCTATGGGGCCTATATGGGGTCCCATGGTGGTTATAGGAGGCCCTAGGGGACCTCTAGGGGGCCCTATGGGAGCTATAGGGGGTCCTATGGTGGCTATAGGGGGTCCTAGGGGAGCTCTGGGGGTCCTGTGGGGGCGCTAGGGGCCCTATGGGGGCTATAGTGTGTCCTATGGTGGTTATAGGTGGCCCTATGGCAGCTCTAGGGCATCCTATGGGGACTATAGGGGATCCTATAGGAGCTCTAGTGGAGTTATAAGAGCTCTAGGGGTTCCTATGGGGGCTATAGGGGGTCCTATGTTGGTTATAGGGGACCCGATGGGAGCTCTAGTGCATCCTAATGGGATTAGAGAGGGTCATATAGGAGGTTTAGGGGGGCTATAGGAGCTCTAGGCGGTCCTGTGGGGGCTCTAGGTGGTCCTATGGGAGCTCTAGGGGGTCCTATGGGGGCTATAGAGGGTCCTACGGTGGTTATAGGGTGACATAGGGGAGCTCTAGGGCGTCCTATGGGAGCTCTAGGAGGCTCTCTGGGGGCTATAGGGGGTCCTAGGGGAGCTCTGGGGGTCCTGTCGGGCTCTAGTGGGCCCTATGTGGGCTATAGGGTGTCCTATGGAGGTTATAGGGGACCCTATGGGAGCTCTAGGGCATCCCATGGAGCTTTAGGGGGTACTATGGGGGCTATAGGGGGTTCTGTGGGAGCTCCTGGGGTCCTGTAGGGGTTATAGGGGGCCTTATGGGAGCTCTAGGGGGCCCTATCAGGGTTATAGGGGGTCCTATGGGAGTTCTAGGGGGTCCTATGGGGGCCATAGGGGGTCCTTTGGGAGCTCTAGGGGGCCCTATGGGGGCTATAGTGCGTCCTATAGCGGTTACAGGGGACCCTATGGGAGCTCTAGGGCATCCTATGGGGACTATAGAGGGTCATATAGGAGGTTTAGGGGGTCTATAGGAGCTCTAGGGGGTCCTATGGGGGCTCTAGGGGGTCCTATGGGAGCTCTAGGGAGCCCTAGGGGAGCTCTGGGGGGCCCTACGGGGGCTAAAGGGCATCCTAGGGGGACTATAGGGGGTTCTATAGGAGCTCTAGGGTCCTATGGTGGTTATAGGGGGTCCTAGGGGAACTCTAGGGGGCCCTATGGGGGCTATAGGGCATCCTATGTTGGTTATAGGGAGCCCTAGGGGAGCTCTAGGTGGTCCTATGTGGGCTATAGGGAGTCCTAGGTGAGCTCTGGGCGTCTTAGGGGAGCTCTAGGGGGACCTATGGAGGCTATAGGGAATCCTATGGGGACTATGGGGAGTCCTATAGGAGGTCCAGGAGGTCCTATGGGGCCTATACGGGGTCCTATGGTGGTTATAGGGGGTCCTAGGGGAGCTCTGGGGGTCCTGTGGGGCCTCTAGGGGGCCCTATGGGGGCTCTTAGGGGTCCTATGGTGGTTATAGTTGGCCCTATGGGAGCTCTAGGGCATCCTATGGGGACTATAGGGGATCCTATAGAAGCTCTAGGGGGCTTAGAGGAGCTCTAGGGGTTCCTATGGGGACTCTAGGCGGTCCTATGGGAGTTCTAGGGGGCCCTATGGGGGTTATAGGGGGTCCTATGGGAGCTCTTGGGGGTCCTATGGGAGCTCTAGGGGGTCCTATGGGAGCTCTAGGGGGCCCTATCCGAGTTATAGGGGGTCCTAGGGGAGCTCTGGGGGTCCTGTGGGGGCTCTAGGGGGCGCTATGGGGACTACAGTGGGTCCTAGGGGAGCTCTAGGGGGCCCTATGGGAGCTCTAGGGGGCCCTATGGGGACTATAGAGAATCCTAAAGAAGCTCTAGGGGGTTCTATCGGGGCTATAGGGGGTCCTATGGGAGCTCTAGGGGGCCCTAGGAGGGTTATAGAGGGTCCTAGGGGAAATCTGAGGGGTCCTAGGGGAGCTCTAGGGGGTCCTATGGGGGCTATAGGGGGTCCTATCGGAGCTCTGGCGGTCCTAGGGGAGCTCTAGGGGGTCGTATGGGGGCTCTAGAGGGTCCTATGGGGCCTATATGGGGTCCCATGGTGGTTATAGGAGGCCCTAGGGGACCTCTAGGGGGCCCTATGGGAGCTCTAGGAGGTCCTAGGGGAGCTCTAGGAGGTCCTATGGTGGCTATAGGGGGTCCTATGGTGGCTATAGGGGGTCCTAGGGGAGATCTGGGGGTCCTATGGGGGCTATAGGGGGTCCTAGGGGAGCTCTGGTGGGTACTAGGGGAGCTCTAGGGCGTCCTATGGGAGCTCTAGGGGGTCCTATGGGAGCTATAGAGAGTCCTATGGTGGTTATAGGGGACCCTATGGGAGCTCTAGGGCGTCCTATGGGCACTACAGAGGGTCCTATAGCACGTCTAGGGGGGCTATAGGACCTCTAGGGGGTCCTTGGGGGCTCTAGGGGGTCGTATGGGAGCTCTAGGGGGCCCTATGGGGGTTATAGGGTGTCCTAGGGGAGCTCTAGGGCGTCCCATGGAGCTCTAGGGGGTCCTATGGGGGCTATAGGGGGTTCTGTGGGGGCTATAGGGGGCCTTATGGGAGCTCTAGGGGGCCCTATGAGGGTTATAGCGGGTACTAGGGGAGCTCTAGGGGGTCCTATGGGAGCTGTAGGGGGTGCTATGGGAGTTCTAGGGGGTCCTATGGGGGCTATAGGGGGTCCTATAGGAGATCTAGGGGCTCTATAGGAGCTCTAGGGGGTCCTATGGAGCCTATATGGGGTCCTATGGTGGTTATAGGGGTCCCTAGGGGAGCTCTAGGGGGCCCAATGGGGGCTATAGGGCATCCTATGGTGGTTATAGGGGGCCCTAGGGGAGCTCTGGGGGGTCCTAGGGGAGCTCTAGGGGATCCTATGGGGGCTCTAGATGGTCCTAGGGGAGCTCTAGGGAGCCTATGGGAGCTATAGGGGGTCCTAGGGGAGCTCTGGGGGGTCCTAGGGGAGCTCTAGGGGGCCCTATGGGGGCTATAGGGCATCCTATGGGGACTATAGGGGTCCTATAGGAGCTCTAGGGGGGCTATAGGAGCTCTAGCGGGTCCTATGGGGCCTATATGGGGTCCCATGGTGGTTATAGGAGGCCCTAGGGGACCTCTAGGGGGCCCTATGGGAGCTATAGGGGGTCCTATGGTGGCTATAGGGGGTCCTAGGGGAGCTCTGGGGGTCCTGTGGGGGCGCTAGGGGCCCTATGGGGGCTATAGTGGGTCCTATGGTGGTTATAGGTGGCCCTATGGCAGCTCTAGGGCATCCTATGGGGACTATAGGGGATCCTATAGGAGCTCTAGGGGAGTTATAAGAGCTCTAGGGTTCCTATGGGGGCTATAGGGGGTCCTATGTTGGTTTATAGGGGACCCGATGGGAGCTCTAGTGCATCCTAATGGGATTAGAGAGGGTCATAATAGGAGGTTTAGGGGGGCTATAGGAGCTCTAGGGGGTCCTGTGGGGGCTCTAGGTGGTCCTATGGGAGCTCTAGGGGGTCCTATGGGGGCTATAGAGGGTCCTACGGTGGTTATAGGGTGACATAGGGGAGCTCTAGGGCATCCTATGGGAGCTTCTAGGAGGCACTCTGGGGGCTATAGGGGGTCCTAGGGGAGCTCTGGGGGTCCTGTCGGGCTCTAGTGGGCCCTATGTGGGCTATAGGGTGTCCTATGGAGGTTATAGGGGACCCTATGGAGCTCTAGGGCATCCATGGAGCTTTAGGGGGTACTATGGGGGCTATAGGGGGTTCTGTGGGAGCTCCTGGGGTCCTGTAGGGGTTATAGGGGGCCTTATGGGAGCTCTAGGGGGCCCTATCAGGGTTATAGGGGGTCCTATGGGAGTTCTAGGGGGTCCTATGGGGGCCATAGGGGGTCCTTTGGAGCTCTAGGGGGCCCTATGGGGGCTATAGTGCGTCCTATAGTGGTTACAGGGGACCCTATGGGGGCTCTAGGGCATCCTATGGGGACTATAGAGGGTCATATAGGAGGTTTAGGGGGTCTATAGGAGCTCTAGGGGGTCCTATGGAGCTCTAGGGGGTCCTATGGGAGCTCTAGGGGGGTTCTAGGGGAGCTCTGGGGGTCCTACGGGGGCTAAAGGGCATCCTAGGGGGACTATAGGGGGTTCTATAGGAGCTCTAGGGTCCTATGGTGGTTATAGGGGGTCCTAGGGAGCTCTAGGGGGCCCTATTGGGGGCTATAGGGCATCCTATGTTGGTTAAGGAGCCCTAGGGAGCTCTAGGTGGTCCTATGTGGGCTATAGGGGGTCCTAGGTGAGCTCTGGGCGTCCTAGGGGAGCTCTAGGGGGACCTATGGAGGCTATAGGGAATCCTATGGGGACTATGGGGAGTCCTATAGGAGGTCCAGGAGGTCCTATGGGGCCTATACGGGGTCCTATGTTGGTTATAGGGGGTCCTAGGGAGCTCTGGGGTTCCTGTGGGGCCTCTAGGGGGCCCTATGGGGCGTCTTAGGGGGTCCTCTGGTGGTTATAGTTGGCCCTATGGGAGCTCTAGGGCATCCTATGGGGACTATAGGGGATCCTATAGAAGCTCTAGGGGGCTTAGAGGAGCTCTAGGGGTTCCTATGGGACTCTAGGCGGTCCTAATGGAGTTCTAGGGGCCCTATGGGGGTTATAGGGGGTCCTAGGGGAGCTCTTGGGGGTCCTAGGGGAGCTCTTGGGGGTCCTAGGGGAGCTCTAGGGCATGCTTTGGGAGCTCTAGGGCATGCTTTGGGAGCTCTAGGGGGCCCTATGGGGACTATATGGGGTCCTTAAGGGAGCTCTGGGGTCCTGTGGGGACTATAGAGAATCCTATATAAGCTCTAGGGGTTCTATCGGGCTATAGGGAGTCCTATGGAAGTTATAGGGGACCCTATGGGCGCTCTAGGCTCTAGGGCATCCCATGGGCACTATAGAGGGTCCTATAGGAGGTCTAGGGGGGCTATAGAAGCTCTAGGGGGTCCTAAGGGGGCTCTAGGGGGTCCTATGGGAACTCTAGGGGGCCCTATGGGGGCTATAGGGCATCCTATGGTGGTTTTAGGGGGCCCTAGGGGAGCTCTAGGAGGCTCTCTGGGGGCTATAGGGGCTCGTAGGGGAGCTCTGGGGGTCCTAGGGGAGCTCTAGGGGGCCCTATGGGGGCTATAGTGGGTCCTATGGGGACTATAGGGGGTCCTATAGGAGCTCTAGGGGGGCTATGGGAGCTCTAGAGGGTCCTATGGGGCCTATATGGGGTCCAATGGTGGTTATAGGAGGCCCTAGGGGACCTCTAGGGGGCCCTATGGGAGCTCTAGGAGGTCCTAGGGGAGCTCTAGGGGGTCCTATGGTGGCTATAGGGGGTCCTATGGTGGCTATAGGGGGTCCTAGGGGAGCTCTGGGGGTCCTGTGGGGGTACTAGGGGGCCCTATGGGGGCTATAGGGCATCCTATGGGGACTATAGGGGGTCCTATAGGAGCTCTAGAGGTGCTATAGGAGCTCTAGTGGATCCTATGGGGCCTATATGGGGTCCTGTGATGGTTATAGGGGGCCCTAGGGGAAATCTAGGGGGCCCTATGGGGGCTATAGGGGGTCCTATGGGAGCTCTGGGGGTCCTAGGGGAACTCTAGGGGGTCCTACGGGGGCTATAGGGGGTCCTATGGGAGCTCTAGGGCGTCCTAGGGGAGCTCCAGGGGGCCCTATGGGGGCTATAGGGCATCCTATGGTGGTTATAGGGGCTCCTAGGGGAGCTCTGGGGGTCCTGTGGGACCTCTAGGGGGCCCTATGGGGGCTTTTAGGGGTCCTATGGTAGTTATAGGTGGCCCTATGGGAGCTCTAGGGCATCCTATGGGGACTATAGGGGATCCTGTAGGAGCTCTAGGGGGGCTATAGGAGCTCTAGGGGTTCCTATGGGGGCTCTAGGGGGGCCCTATGGGGGTTATAGGGGGTCCTAGGTGAGCTCTACGGCATCCCGTAGAGCTCTAGGGGGTCCTATGGGGACATTAGGGGGTTCTATGGGAGCTCTGGGGCTCCAGTGGGGGCTATAGGGGGCCCTATGGGAGCTCTAGGCGGCCCTATGAGGGTTATAGGGGGTCCTATAGGAGTTCTAGGGGGTCCTATGGGGGCTTTTGGGGGTCCTAGGGGAGCTCTAGGGGGTCCTAGGGGAGCTCTAGGGGGCCCTATGGGGGCTATAGGGCATCCTATGGTGGTTATAGGGGGCCCTAGGGGAGCTCTAAGCGTCCAATGGGAGCTCTAGGAGGCCCGGTGGGGGCTATAGGGGGTCGTAGGGGAGCTCCGGGGTACCCGTGGGGTCTCTAGGGGGCCCTATGGGGGCTATAGTGGGTCCTATGGTTGCTATAGGGGGGCCGATGGGGCTATAGGGAGTCCTAGGGCAGAACTGGGTGTCCTAGGGGGGCTATAGGGGGTTCTATGGTGGTTATAGGGCGCGCTGGGGGAGTTCTAGGGGGTCCTATGGGGGCTATTGAGGGTCCTATGGTGGTTATAGTGTGCCCTTTGGGAGCTCTAGGGCATCCTATGGGGTCTATCGGGGGTCCTATAGGAGCTCTAGGGGGTCTATAGGAGCTCTAGGGGGTCCTATGGGGGCTCTAGGGGGTCCTATGGGGGCTCTAGGGGGCCCTATCGGAGTTATAGGGGGTCCTAGGGGAGCTCTGGGGGTCCTGTGGGGGCTCTAGGGGGCCCTATGGGGACTACAGTGGGTCCTAGGGGAGCTTTAGGGGGCCCAATGGGAGCTCTAGGGCATGCTATGGGGACTATAGAGAATCCTAAAGAAGCTCTAGGGGGTTCTATCGGGGCTATAGGGGGTCCTATGGGAGCTCTAGGGGGCCCTAGGAGGGTTATAGAGGGTCCTAGGGGAACTCTGAGGGGTCCTAGGGGAGCTCTGGGGGGTCCTATGGGGGCTATAGGGGGTCCTATGGGGGCTATAGGGGGTCCTAGGGGAGCTCTAGGGGGTCGTATGGGGGTATAGGGGGTCCTAGGGGAGATCTGGGGGTCCTATGCAGGCTATAGGGGGTCCTAGGGGAGCTCTGGTGGGTACTAGGGGAGCTCTAGGGCGTCCTATGGGAGCTCTAAGGGGTCCTATGGGAGCTCTAGGGGGTCCTATGGTGGTTATAGGGGACCCTATGGGAGCTCTAGGGCGTCCTATGGGCACTACAGAGGGTCCTATAGCAGGTCTAGGGGGGCTATAGGACCTCTAGGGGGTCCTTGGGGGCTCTAGGGGGTCGTATGGGAGCTCTAGGGGGCCCTATGGCGGTTATAGGGTGTCCTAGGGGAGCTCTAGGGCGTCCCACGGAGCTCTAGGGGGTCCTATGGGGGCTATAGGGGGTTCTGTGGGAGCTCTGGGGGTCCTGTGGGGGCTATAGGGGGCCTTATGGGAGCTCTAGGGGGCCCTATGAGGGTTATAGCGGGTACTAGGGGAGCTCTAGGGGGTCCTATGGGAGCTGTAGGGGGTGCTATGGGAGTTCTAGGGGGTCCTATGGGGGCTATAGGGGGTCCTATAGGAGATCTAGGGGCTCTATAGGAGCTCTAGGGGGTCCTATGGAGCCTATATGGGGTCCTATGGTGGTTATAGGGGTACCTAGGGGAGCTCTAGGGGGCCCAATGGGGGCTATAGGGCATCCTATGGTGGTTATTGGGGGCCCTAGGGGAGCTCTGGGGGGTCCTAGGGGAGCTCTAGGGAGCCCTATGGGAGCTCTAGGGGGTCCTAGGGGAGCTCTAGGGGGCCCTTTGGGGGCTATAGGGCATCCTATGGGGACTATAGGGGGTCCTATAGGAGCTCTAGGGGGGCTATAGGAGCTCTAGAGGGTCCTATGGGGCCTATATGGGGTCCCATGGTGGTTATAGGAGGCCCTAGGGGACCTCTAGGGGGCCCTATGGGAGCTATAGGGGGTCCTAGGAGCTCTAGGGGGTCCTATGGTGGCTATAGGGGGTCCTAGGGGAGCTCTGGGGGTCCTGTGGGGGCGCTAGGGGCCCTATGGGGGCTATAGTGGGTCCTATGGTGGTTATAGGTGGCCCTATGGCAGCTCGAGGGCATCCTATGGGGACTATAGGGGATCCTATAGGAGCTCTAGGGGAGTTATAAGAGCTCTAGGGGTTCCTATGGGGGCTATAGGGGGTCCTATGTTGGTTATAGGGGACCCTATGGGAGCTCTAGTGCATCCTAATGGGATTATAGAGGGTCATATAGGAGGTTTAGGGGGGCTATAGGAGCTCTAGGGGGTCCTGTGGGGGCTCTAGGTGGTCCTATGGGAGCTCTAGGGGGTCCTATGGGAGCTATAGAGGGTCCTACGGTGGTTATAGGGTGACATAGGGGAGCTCTAGGGCGTCCTATGGGAGCTCTAGGAGGCACTCTGGGGGCTATAGGGGGTCCTACGGGAGCTCTGGGGGTCCTGTCGGGCTCTAGTGGGCCCTATGTGGGCTATAGGGTGTCCTATGGAGGTTATAGGGGACCCTATGGGAGCTCTAGGGCATCCCATGGAGCTTTAGGGGGTACTATGGGGGCTATAGGGGGTTCTGTGGGAGCTCCTGGGGTCCTGTAGGGGTTATAGGGGGCCTTATGGGAGCTCTAGGGGGCCCTATCAGGGTTATAGGGGCTCCTATGGGAGCTGTAGGGGGCCCTATGGGGGTTATAGGGTGTCCTATGCAGGCTATAGGGGGTCCTATGGGAACTCTAGGGGGCCCTATGGGGGCTATAGGGAATCCTATGGTGGTTTTAGGGGGCCCTAGGGGAGCTCTAGGAGGCTCTCTGGGGGCTATAGGGGCTCGTAGGGGAGCTCTGGGGGTCCTAGGGGAGCTCTAGGGGGCCCTATGGGGGCTATAGGGCATCCTATGGGGACTATAGGGGGTCCTATAGGAGCTCTCGGGGGGCTATGGGAGCTCTAGAGGGTCCTATGGGGCCTATATGGGGTCCAATGGTGGTTATAGGAGGCCCTAGGGGACCTCTAGGGGGCCCTATGGGAGCTCTAGGAGGTCCTAGGGGAGCTCTAGGGGGTCCTATGGTGGCTATAGGGGGTCCTATGGTGGCTATAGGGGGTCCTATGGTGGCTATAGGGGGTCCTAGGGGAGCTCTGGGGGTCCTGTGGGGGTACTAGGGGGCCCTATGGGGGCTATAGGGCATCCTATGGGGACTATAGGGGGTCCTATAGGAGCTCTAGAGGTGCTATAGGAGCTCTAGTGGATCCTATGGGGCCTATATGGGGTCCTGTGATGGTTATAGGGGGCCCTAGGGGAAATCTAGGGGGCCCTATGGGGGCTATAGGGGGTCCTATGGGAGCTCTGGGGGTCCTAGGGGAACTCTAGGGGGTCCTACGGGGGCTATAGGGGGTCCTATGGGAGCTCTAGGGCGTCCTAGGGGAGCTCCAGGGGGCCCTATGGGGGCTATAGGGCATCCTATGGTGGTTATAGGGGCTCCTAGGGGAGCTCTGGGGGTCCTGTGGGACCTCTAGGGGGCCCTATGGGGGCTTTTAGGGGTCCTATGGTAGTTATAGGTGGCCCTATGGGAGCTCTAGGGCATCCTATGGGGACTATAGGGGATCCTGTAGGAGCTCTAGGGGGGCTATAGGAGCTCTAGGGGTTCCTATGGGGGCTCTAGGGGGTCCTATGGGAGTTCTAGGGGGCCCTATGGGGGTTATAGGGGGTCCTAGGTGAGCTCTACGGCATCCCGTAGAGCTCTAGGGGGTCCTATGGGGACATTAGGGGGTTCTATGGGAGCTCTGGGGGTCCAGTGGGGGCTATAGGGGGCCCTATGGGAGCTCTAGGCGGCCCTATGAGGGTTATAGGGGGGTCCTATAGGAGTTCTAGGGGGTCCTATGGGGGCTTTTGGGGGTCCTAGGGGAGCTCTAGGGGGTCCTAGGGGAGCTCTAGGGGGCCCTATGGGGGCTATAGGGCATCCTATGGTGGTTATAGGGGGCCCTAGGGGAGCTCTAAGCGTCCAATGGGAGCTCTAGGAGGCCCGGTGGGGGCTATAGGGGGTCGTAGGGGAGCTCCGGGGTACCCGTGGGGTCTCTAGGGGGCCCTATGGGGGCTATAGTGGGTCCTATGGTTGCTATAGGGGGGGCCGATGGGGCTATAGGGAGTCCTAGGGCAGAACTGGGTGTCCTAGGGGGGCTATAGGGGGTTCTATGGTGGTTATAGGGCGCGCTGGGGGAGTTCTAGGGGGTCCTATGGGGGCTATTGAGGGTCCTATGGTGGTTATAGTGTGCCCTTTGGGAGCTCTAGGGCATCCTATGGGGTCTATCGGGGGTCCTATAGGAGCTCTAGGGGGTCTATAGGAGCTCTAGGGGGTCCTATGGGGGCTATAGGGGGTCCTATGGGAGCTCTAGGGGGCCCTATCGGAGTTATAGGGGGTCCTAGGGGAGCTCTGGGGGTCCTGTGGGGGCTCTAGGGGGCCCTATGGGGACTACAGTGGGTCCTAGGGGAGCTTTAGGGGGCCCAATGGGAGCTCTAGGGCATGCTATGGGGACTATAGAGAATCCTAAAGAAGCTCTAGGGGGTTCTATCGGGGCTATAGGGGGTCCTATGGGAGCTCTAGGGGGCCCTAGGAGGGTTATAGAGGGTCCTAGGGGAACTCTGAGGGGTCCTAGGGGAGCTCTGGGGGGTCCTATGGGGGCTATAGGGGGTCCTATCGGAGCTCTGGCGGTCCTAGGGGAGCTCTAGGGGGTCGTATGGGGGTATAGGGGGTCCTAGGGGAGATCTGGGGGTCCTATGCAGGCTATAGGGGGTCCTAGGGGAGCTCTGGTGGGTACTAGGGGAGCTCTAGGGCGTCCTATGGGAGCTCTAAGGGGTCCTATGGGAGCTCTAGGGGGTCCTATGGTGGTTATAGGGGACCCTATGGGAGCTCTAGGGCGTCCTATGGGCACTACAGAGGGTCCTATAGCAGGTCTAGGGGGGCTATAGGACCTCTAGGGGGTCCTTGGGGGCTCTAGGGGGTCGTATGGGAGCTCTAGGGGGCCCTATGGCGGTTATAGGGTGTCCTAGGGGAGCTCTAGGGCGTCCCACGGAGCTCTAGGGGGTCCTATGGGGGCTATAGGGGGTTCTGTGGGAGCTCTGGGCGTCCTGTGGGGGCTATAGGGGGCCTTATGGGAGCTCTAGGGGGCCCTATGAGGGTTATAGCGGGTACTAGGGGAGCTCTAGGGGGTCCTATGGGAGCTGTAGGGGGTGCTATGGGAGTTCTAGGGGGTCCTATGGGGGCTATAGGGGGTCCTATAGGAGATCTAGGGGCTCTATAGGAGCTCTAGGGGGTCCTATGGAGCCTATATGGGGTCCTATGGTGGTTATAGGGTACCTAGGGGAGCTCTAGGGGGCCCAATGGGGGCTATAGGGCATCCTATGGTGGTTATTGGGGGCCCTAGGGGAGCTCTGGGGGGTCCTAGGGGAGCTCTAGGGAGCCCTATGGGAGCTCTAGGGAGTCCTAGGGGAGCTCTAGGGGGCCCTTTGGGGGCTATAGGGCATCCTATGGGGACTATAGGGGGTCCTATAGGAGCTCTAGGGGGGCTATAGGAGCTCTAGAGGGTCCTATGGGGCCTATATGGGGTCCCATGGTGGTTATAGGAGGCCCTAGGGGACCTCTAGGGGGCCCTATGGGAGCTATAGGGGGTCCTAGGAGCTCTGGGGGGTCCTATGGTGGCTATAGGGGGTCCTAGGGGAGCTCTGGGGGTCCTGTGGGGGCGCTAGGGGCCCTATGGGGGCTATAGTGGGTCCTATGGTGGTTATAGGTGGCCCTATGGCAGCTCTAGGGCATCCTATGGGGACTATAGGGGATCCTATAGGAGCTCTAGGGGAGTTATAAGAGCTCTAGGGGTTCCTATGGGGGCTATAGGGGGTCCTATGTTGGTTATAGGGGACCCTATGGGAGCTCTAGTGCATCCTAATGGGATTATAGAGGGTCATATAGGAGGTTTAGGGGGGCTATAGGAGCTCTAGGGGGTCCTGTGGGGGCTCTAGGTGGTCCTATGGGAGCTCTAGGGGGTCCTATGGGAGCTATAGAGGGTCCTACGGTGGTTATAGGGTGACATAGGGGAGCTCTAGGGCGTCCTATGGGAGCTCTAGGAGGCACTCTGGGGGCTATAGGGGGTCCTACGGGAGCTCTGGGTGTCCTGTCGGGCTCTAGTGGGCCCTATGTGGGCTATAGGGTGTCCTATGGAGGTTATAGGGGACCCTATGGGAGCTCTAGGGCATCCCATGGAGCTTTAGGGGGTACTATGGGGGCTATAGGGGGTTCTGTGGGAGCTCCTGGGGTCCTGTAGGGGTTATAGGGGGCCTTATGGGAGCTCTAGGGGGCCCTATCAGGGTTATAGGGGGTCCTATGGGAGTTCTAGGGGGTCCTATGGGGGCCATAGGGGGTCCTTTGGGAGCTCTAGGGGGCCCTATGGGGGCTATAGTGCGTCCTATAGTGGTTACAGGGGACCCTATGGGAGCTCTAGGGCATCCTATGGGGACTATAGAGGGTCATATAGGAGCTCTAGGGGGTCCTATGGGGGCTCTAGGGGGTCCTATGGGGGCTCTAGGGGGTCCTATGGGGGCTCTAGGGGGTCCTATGGGGGCTCTAGGGGGTCCTAGGGGAGCTCTGGGGGTCCTAGGGGAGCTCTGGGGGGCCCTACGGGGGCTAAAGGGCATCCTAGGGGGACTATAGGGGGTTCTATAGGAGCTCTAGGGCCCTATGGTGGTTATAGTTGGCCCTATGGGAGCTCTAGGGCATCCTATGGGGACTATTGGGGATCCTATAGAAGCTCTAGGGGGTTCTATCGGGGCTATAGGGAGTCCTATGGAAGTTATAGGGGACCCTATGGGCGCTCTAGGGCATCCTATGGGCACTAGAGAGGGTCCTATAGGAGGTCTAGGGGGGCTATAGAAGCTCTAGGGGGTTCTAAGGGGGCTCTAGCGGGTCCTATGGGAGCTGTAGGGGGCCCTATGGGGGTTATGGGGTGTCCTATGCGGGCTATAGGGGGTCCTAGGGGAACTCTAGGGGGCCCTATGGGGGCTATAGGGCATCCTATGGTGGTTTTAGGGGGCCCTAGGGGAGCTCTAGGAGGCTCTCAGGGGGCTATAGGGGCTCGTAGGGGAGCTCTGGGGATCCCGTGGGGTCTCTAGGGGGCCCTATGGGGGCTATAGTGGGTCCTATGGTGGCTATAGGGGGCCCTAAGGGAGCTCTAGGGGGCCCGATGGGGGCTATAGGGGGTCCTATGGGAGCTCTGGGGGTCCTAGGGGAGCTCTAGGGGGCCATATGGGCGCTATAGGGCAACCTATGGGGACTATAGGGGGTCCTATAGGAGCTCTAGGGTGTCTATAGGAGCTCTAGGGGGTACTATGGGGGCTATAGGGCATCCTATGGTGGTTATAGGGGGCCCTAGGGGAGCTCTAGGTGGTCCTATGGGGGCTATAGGGGATCCTATAGGAGCTCTAGGGGGGCAATAGGAGCGCTAGGAGTTCCTATGGGAGCTATAATGGGTACTATGCGAGGTCTCGGGGGTCCTATGGGGGCTATAGAGTGTCCTTTGTTGGTTTTCAGGGACCCGAAGGGAGCTCTAGGGGGCCCTATGGGGGCTATAGGAGGTCTTATGGGAGCTCTAGGGGTTCTAGGGGGGCTATAGGGGGGCCTATGGTGGTTATAGGGGGCCCTGGGGGAGTTCTAGGGGGTCCTATGGGGGCTATAGAGGGTCCTATGGTGGTTATAGTGTGCCCTATGGGAGCTCTAGGGCATCCTATGGGGACTACAGGGGGTCCTATAGGAGCTCTAGGGGGTCCTATGGGGGCTATAGTGGGTCCTATGGGGGCTATAGTGGGTCCTATGGGGGCTATAGTGGGTCCTATGGGGGCTATAGGGGACCCTGTGGGAGCTCTAGCGCATCCTATGGGCACTGTAGAGGGTCCTATAGGAGGTCTAGGGGGGCTATAGAAGCTCTAGGAGGTCATAAGGGGGCTCTAGGCGGTCCCACGGGGGCTCTACGGGGTCCTAAGGGGGTTATAGGGTGTCCTAGGGGAGCTCTACGGCATCCCGTGGAGCTCTAGGGGGTCCTATGGGGGCTTTACGGGGTTCTATGGGAGCTTTGGGGGTCCAGTGGGGGCTATAGGGGGCCCTATGGGAGCTCTAGGAGGCCCTATGAGGGTTATACGGGGTCCTATAGGAGTTTTTGGGAGTCCTATAGGGGGTCCTATGGGAGTTCTAGGGGGTCCTATGGGGGCTATTGGGGGTCCTAGGGGAGCTCTAGGGGATCCTATGGGGGCTATAGGGCATCCTATGGGGACTATAGGGGATCCTATAGGAGCTCTAGGGGGGCTATAGGAGCTCTAGGGGGTCCTATGGGGCCTATATGGGGTCCTATGGTGGTTATAGGGGGCACTAGGGGAGCTCTAGGGGGCCCTATGGGGGCTATAGGGGGTCCTAGGGGAGCTCCAGGGGGCCCTATGGGGGCTATAGGGTATCCTATGGGGACTATAGGGAGTGCTATAGGAGCTCTAGGAGGTCCTATGGGGCTTATACGGTTTCCGATGGTGGTTATAGGGGGTCCTAGGGGAGCTCTGGGGGTCCTGTGGGGCCTCTAGGGGGCCCTATGGGGGCTCTTAGGGGTCCTATGGTGGTTATAGGTGGCCCTATGGGAGCTCACGGGTATCCTATGGGGACTATAGGGGATCCTATAGAAGCTCTAGGGGGGCTATAGGAGCTCTAGGGGTTCCTATGGGACTCTAGGGGGTTCTATGGGAGTTCTAGGGGGCCCTATGAAGGTTATAGCGGGTCCTAGGTGAGCTCTAGGGGGTGCTATGGGGGCTCTAGGGGGTCCTATGGGGGCTATAGGAGGTCCTAGGGGAGCTCTGGGGGTCCTGTGGGGGCTCTAGGGGGGCTATAGTGGGTCCTATGGAGGTTATAGGGGACCCTATGGGAGCTCTAGGGCATCCTATGGGGACTATCGAGGGTCATATAGGAGGTTTAGGGCTCCTATAAGAGCTCTAGGGGGTCCTCTGGGGGCTCTAGGGGGTCCTCTGGGGGCTCTAGGGGGTCCTAGGGGAGCTCTGGAGGGTCCTAGGGGAGCTCTGGGGGAGTTATAGGATCTCTAGGGGGTCCTATGGGGGCTATAGAAGGTCCTATGGTGATTATAGGGGGCCCTAGGGGAGCTCTAGGGCATCCTATGGGGACTATAGAGGGTATTAAAGGAGGTTTAGGGGGTCTATAGGAGCTCTAGGGGGTCCTATGGGGGTTATAGGGGGTCCTAGGGGAGTTCTAGGGGGCCCTATGAGGAGCTGGGAGCCTCCTGGCCTCCTCTACGGGGGCCTCTGAGCCTCCCGGCCTCTGACATGGTGGACTCTGAGCCTCTCCTATGGGGGTAGGGAGCCGCCCGGCCTCTTCCGTGGGGGCCTCTGAGCCTCCTGGACTCCACTATGGACGTCTTTCAGCCTCCTGGCCTCTCATATAGGGGCCTATGACTGTCCCAGCCTTCTTTAAGGGAAACTGAGCCTCCTGGAATCGGATATGGGGAGCTAGGAGCCTCCTGGCCTCCGATATGTGGGCCTATGAGCCTCCTGGCCTCCGATACGGGGAGCCCCGGAGCCTTCTGGCCTCCAATATGGGGAGCTGGGAGCCTCCTGGCCTCTCATATTGGGGCCTCTGAGCCTCCTGGCCTCCGCTATGGGGGTCTGGGAGCCTCCGTTATGGGGACCTAGAGCCTCGTGACCTCCTCTGTGGGGGTCTGTGAGCCTCCTGCCCTCCTCTATGGGGGTCTCAGAGTCTCTCCTATGCGGGACCTGGAGCCTCCTGGACTCCGCTACGGGGCCCTTGGTCCTCCTGTCCTCCGACATGGGGGGCATCTGAGCCTCCCGGCCTCCGATACTGGGGGCCCTGGAGCCTCCTGGCCTCCGATATGGGTGCCTCTGAGTCTCCTGGCCTCGGATATGTGGAGCTGGGAGCCTCCCGGCCTCCTCTATGGGGTCCTCTGAGTCTCACGGCCTTTGATATGGGGGACCCTGGTGCCTCCCGGTCTCTGATATGGGGGTCTCTGAGCCTCTCCGATGGGGGTCTGGCAGCCTCCCAGCCTCCTCTATGGGGGCCTCTGAGTGTCCTGGACTCCGATATGGGGCACGGGGAGCCTCCCGGCCTCATCTATAGGGTCTCTGAGCCTCCTGGACTCCTCCATGGCGTCCTCTGAGCCTCTCCTATGGGAGTCTGGGAGCCTCCCAGCATCCTCTATGGGGGTCTCTGAGCCTCGTGGACTCCACTACAGGCATCTCTCAGCCTCCTGGCCTCTCATATAGTGGCCTCTGAGTGTCCAAGCCTTCTCTATGTGGGTCTGAGCCTCCTGGACTCGGATATGGGGGGCTGGGAGCCTCCTGGCCTCTCATACAGGAGCCTCCGAGCCTCCTGGCCTCCACCATTGGGGTCTGGGAGTCTCCCAGCCTCCTCTGTGGGGGTCTCTGAACCTCTCCTATGGGGGGCCTGGAGCCTCCTGGAGTCCGCTAAGCGGGGGGCAGTCCTCCTGGACTATGATAGGGGGGTCTCTGAGTCTCCTGGTCTCCGATATGGGGACCTAGAGCCTCTCCTATGGGGGGCTGGGAGCCTCCCAGCCTCTGCTATGGGGGTCTCTGAGCCTCCCGGCCTCCGATATGGGGGGCTGTAGGGAAATGCTGTGCTGAGGATCTGCAGAGCTGAGAAGAGCCTGTGCGGTCGGGACCTAGCAAAGCTCCTGGCAACCAATCAGAACGAGCCTGGAAACCCCTCGGCTGCTTGTAGGGATCAATATCCGCGCACGGCGGTAACAACCGGAGCGAGACCTGACCTCATGTTGAGTCCGTGTCCTGCGATCCGGCTCGGCTCCCGGAAAGGCCGTGCAGTTATCCTGCGCTGGGCCAACAGCCGGCGCCCGAACAGGGACCCGACGGCAGGAACGTTGGGACCCGACGGCAAGGGACCAAACGGCAGGAAAGTTGCTGCGACGGGTGGGAGATCCTGGGTCGCCGCGGCCGGACGGAGGATCCAGGAGCCGGGAAGTGGCGTCCGCTGCGAGGGATTCTCTGCTCCCAATCAGGCCTGGCTGCTGCAAAAGGAAAAAGGGGCAGTTAGAGAGGAATGGGCAGAGAGCCGCGGCCAGGGCTGCCCAGCAGGGCTGCTCAATCCCGGCTTTCAGGTCGCAGTGGAAGCACAACGGGAACGCTGGCTAGGGGATAAGGAAGCAGGCCAAGGCCAGAGCGAATAAAAGAGCTGTTGAACTGAAAGGAGGAGCTGAACAAGCCAGGGGGGCTGGAAGGGTCTCGGTTACATCATTGTCAGCCAATCAGGAGCCTGCGCAGTGACGTCACTAACTGCCACTATCATATAAACGTGCTGCATGCGAGCTAATAAACGAGCAGGATCCTTTAACTGCCATTGAGGGGGCGTCCTGACTCCGGCCGACCTCCTACAGGGGGACATGGAGGGACGTGAGGGACACGGGAGACATGGGGGGACACTGGGGACATGGGGGGACACTGGGGACATGGGGGGACATGGTGGGACACGGGAGACATGGGGGGACACGGGAGACATGGGGGGACATGGTGGGACTCGGGGACATGGGGACACACGGAGGGACACATTGAGGGAACACTGGGGGACACGGGGGATACGGAGGGACACGGGGGGACATGGAAGGACACACGGGGACACACGGAGGGACACGCAGGTGACACAGAGACACACGGAGGGACACGCAGGTGACACAGAGACACACGGAGGGACATGCAGGTGACACAGGGGACACACGGAGGGACACGCAGGTGACACGGGGGACACACGGAGGGACACGCAGGTGACACAGGGACATGCGCGGCCCCCCATAGCCCCCACGTTCCCCCTATTCCCCCCTGGATCCCCGTGTCCCCCCGATGTCCCCACCCCCCGCCCTGTGTCCCCGTCCCCTCAGCTAACGAGCCCCTTCATTAACCCCCCCTCATTAGCGGGCCCTTTCATTAACCCCCTCATTAAGCCCCCGCATTATCTCCCCCCCCAACTAATCCCCCCCGGATCCCGGTTTCCTACCCGGCAGTTCCAGCCCCAGCTCCATGGTCTGCGCTGAGGCACGGGGGGGTCCCAATGTCCCTCCGTGGGTGTCACCAGCCCCCTCATTACCCCAATGTCCCTCCGTGGGTGACACCAACCCCGTCCCCGTGACCGGGAGCCGCCGCCTTCGCTGCAGCCGCCTGCGCCCTCAGCTTCCGCTTCCGGCGACCCGCCCCTTCCGCCGCGCGTTGCCCCCGGCGACGGCTCCGCCAATGGCGGCGCGTTGCCCCGAGCGACGGCTCCGCCAATGGCGGCGCGTTGCCCCTAGCGACGCCTCCGCCAATGGCGGCACGTTGCCCCTAGCGACGCCTCCGCCAATGGCGAGCACGTCTGCCCTAGCGACGGCTCCGCC